>NW_013666031.1:249222-255226 GCF_000517525.1 Limulus polyphemus
CCCGTAAAATTAATAGACTTTGTTGAATTGTAATTTTGTGTTTGTAATTCTGTACATTTAATTAAGTTATTGTTAATTGTTATTGGTTTAATGTAAGTGGCTATTGTTCGGGACGAACAATACTAAGAAGGAGCAGTGCTGCGTCAGCGAGGTCACGTGACTAGTATCACGCCACCTCCTTCTAGAAATATCCTGTTCTTTCGTGAATTGTCGGGAGACTACTAGATTGGGGGTAGTCTGGTATGTATAAGATGGTCACAACGTGACGGAACAATGAGTAATTGAACTGCAGTCAGACAGTGTGTAATTGAACTGAGTATTGTTGAAGTCGAGCACGTGAGACGTTCGTTGAGAATTATAGCGCGACTGTTGAAATTAAGTGTATCGCAAAGTTATATTCAGAAAGAATAAACCAGTTTTATTTAAGAAAGGACTTGTGTCGCTAAAGTTTCGTCGAAACAAATTTACGGAAAATTAACTAACGAACGGAGACGTAACATTATTCAAGAAAAACGACTCAAATTTGACGAAAATCTTTGTGCACGCCTACCCAAAATGTCACGTGAGCTATCGGTCTAACAGCTTCATCTAAGAGTAAAAGTGGACCGTTTTTAGTTACTTGTCGTCTGGACCAAATTCGACTGATTTAGAGCAGCAAAAGTATAAGGTGAAATGACGTGCAGATACATAGGTATTGGTTAGGCCAAGCAAACTAGATTAGCAGTTTCTAGCTCAAGATTTGAAAAGAATCATACGGGTGGACAGTTATGTATTATTCGTTCCCAATTTTTCATCACAAATTTACTAAGTTTTATCAATTTATCCTAATTAAAAAGCGTTTAGCGTCACGTGATATTTGCTTAAAAATTAGCAAAAATAATCATACTTGATACGGCTGTACCGATTGCATGGGAATTATGACAAGAAACTGTTAATCTAAATTCCATGACGTTACTATAAAAGAAGCTATTAACACTGTTTTAGAGAGGGAAAACCACCACCATGTATTTTAAATAATCTAGTTGGTTCTGTAAATTAAATATCTGTTCCGAATAATAGGGTTGCGATCCTAAAGCTAATGTGGGTTACTTTCGAGTGTCACTTTCTTAATTGCTGTGTATTGACGAAAAAGTTATGATATCTAATCAAAAACACTTTAGGTGTCAAAAAAGGTGTGGCCAAAAATGATTGAGTGTGCGACTTAAAGAAATGAAATCAAAATTGGCGGCTAAAATGGTAGTTACGCTTATAGCATTATAAGATAAGAATTTTACAGTAAATATTCACTCTGTCAGCACGGCCTCATTTTCTGGGACCGACTTCGTAACCATTTTGTGCTTGTTATAGTTTCATGCTACAACTTTTAAATTATAGTTCATTTGGCAGGTTATAGGTAAATATTCCAAGGATTTCATACTCAAAATATAATTTTTTTATTAAGTTTTAAGGTTTGTTAAGCAATGTTTTCTCATGCCTTTTTTCTTTTCGCATGTTCCTTATCCAACATGCAAAGTAATTTTCATTTTAAAATTAAAAATACTTTTACGCATCAGAAAATTTTTAAATTTCACATGTGAAATCATTATATGTCACAGATAGTTATCAAATGTTTTTAAAGAAAAACTTTACATTTTATCTGTTATTTTCACTAACGAATCTCTGTACAGGTTCGGTCGATTTGACCGATCTCATAACCACCATACAAATTAGGAAATAAATATAAGTTATGCCTTGTCATTCTATATCTATTACAAATTATAACACAAAAACACAAATGTTTATACTAAATAGCTTAAATCTCATAACATTATACATTTATTATATTGACCTTTCAGCCGTGCCTGGCTAACAATACAGACATTACAATGACGTGGCGCACGTGCACTCGTGTTACAGTATCCAATAATATAAAACTGAGCTTTAGTCTTTATTTGTTTGTTTGGTTTAAGTTAAGCACAAAGCTACACAATGGGCTATCTGTGCTCTGCCCACCACGGGTATCGAAACCCGGTTTCTAGCGTTGTAAGTCCGCAGACATACCGCTGTGCTACTGGGGGGCTTAGTCTTTACAAAGTGGCCTGTCTTGGCTGTGTTTTAGTTGACTAGTATTTTGTAAAACAATCACATTTCAATTAATATACATTATATATGTATATACATTATTACTATTTACAAATAAGTTCTTAAACTAATTTTTCTTAAAAAATATAACAGTAAATAAAGAAGTAAAGCAAACAATTGTCTCTTCTAGTTAGGACCTTTGTACTCGTTTCCTGCTTGTCGGAGGTTGCTAAGTATAATAAAATTTCACACCTAGTGGATGTGAAAAAAAAATTTTAGGTTTAATATATATGCATTTGAAATTTTAAAAAATCACAAATTACTATATCGATACCATATAATTCCACTATAATTTATCAAGCTTAGTAGTTAAACTGTATTTGGGTCTAAAAAATATGAAATTTCAAGCAGACTAAAGACCCACCTTACCAGCTTGAAGATTTGTATCTAAAGAACAAGATTGCGTAGTAATACTTGAAAATAGCTGAGAAAGCCACTAGGGGGACATTCTGAGCTTTCGACTGGATATTCACATGTTATAGACAGAAGTAAGTGTATATAAGGGAGCATTTCCAAAAAATGGAAAGAGCTGAGAGGGGCCACTGTGTTTGATTCAGTATATGAGCGATATCTCAGCAAATAGAAAAGATAGAAGGTTATTATTTTAAATTCTAGCTTGTTAATATCGGTAACCAATTCATATTTTCACATTTTGTGAAACAAGCTACTTTTAGGGGTCTTGATCAGTTAATAAACCATGCAAATAGAAAAGTATTAATCTTACCTGCGATTGACGGAATAAGATACTGACTAAATTTATATTCTTTATTGGTCAATTTTAACATGTATAAATTCATTTGACTACTTGTTATAAATGAAATAAGACGAATGTTTATTTATTTATGTAACCTGCAATATTTAATTTCATTTAATTCAATATCGTTTTTTAATTATTTATAGGTAGAATTACTATATAACGTTAAATTTCTTAAATGGTGACAACTAAATTGTCTAAATGTGATAGGCATTATGCAAAAAGCTTCACATGTAACAATTCTGTTTTAGTGCTTAACAATTCAATAAGCAAGCTCAACCTTATGAGTCGTTATTGGGATGACCAACCCTGGTTAAACACCTAAGCTCCTCCCAAGAATGAAGAAGGGCCGAAAACGCAGTTATCAGCGAGGATATCCAATTGAAGACCTAAGGCAATTTTCACGGAAGATTTCAGTGGTTTGCCTGTCACTAATAATTAAAACAAACTATTATTAATTATAATCTGTATTGAAAAGTTTTAGCAACTATTCTGTACTCACCTTAATGTTATATTGAATAGAAATCATGCATCGTTATTTTAATCTCTTAATTCATTTCAAAATGAAATTCTGTAGACGACTATCAAAGACATGTAATCATAATTTAAAACACAATAATTCACACCATAAAAAAGCAAAACCATGATCAGCTCCGAATAACAGAGCTGTCATTTTCCTTCAGCTTGGTAGATGGTTAGGTACGTTACCAAATTGGACAAAATATGATTTTATCTGGGGAAGTTTTTGAATACATGCCCATGATACTACTCTTTCAGTGACAGAAAAGTAATTAATCAAACTAAGACATCCAACTATATCTAGTACATTTAGTTTCTTCAACTTTATAATTATTAAGTATGGTAGTACTTAACTGTAGGGATCCACAATGTTTCCAAATAATTCACACGCCGAACAACCACTCTATTGAATTCCTAAGCGAAAAACCGACCATTCAAATATTGTTTACGATATATTATGCGTATATATATTAATAATACGCTCAAAAGATCGCTAACGTTTCCGGTATAACATTTCAAAAATTTCTAAAACAGCAACTTTTCCGTCTACTACCTACCTACCTGATCACGTCAGCGGGGCTAGCTCCTAGACAGCTCGAACTATCACTACAAAAATTTCTCCAGCTTACTTGAATGGTTTGTGGGTATCCGCTTTTGATATTCTGATAAATATATACAGATGTGTTTTATTGATGGTAAACATATCATGCACGTGCTTAAATATATTTTAAACCCAATTCAAACCAACAGATGACGCTACATATCGATGGCTAGACAGGCGAAAGTGTCTGAAGATAAAGTATATAGTTTATACAGGTATAAAACACAATAAACAAAAAAGAGCATTAAAAATATGTATACACTTATCTGTATGCCAAAGTAAGGACTGTATTTTATAAGTTTGTGATTGTGATTTTAATTCTTATAAAAGTTATAGCTATCGGGGATATGGCTATACTGGAAGTTTATAGATGTTGTGTCCAATCCATGGACATATAGAAACAGAACAAATAAATAGGAAAAAATTAAAATTTAATGGAAATTAGGGATAACTGGTTATTCGTAAAATTGCTATAAGAAGTATCCAAAACAAGATACCAACTAAAGTAGGGATTGAAAATCGTTTTAAAATCTATCCAACTAGTATCACTTTACTATTTTGTGTACTTTTATTGCAGCATTTATTTTGATTTGGATACTTCCTATAGCAATTCTACTAATAACCAATGATCTTTACTTTCCGTTAAGCCCCCCAGTGGCACAGCAGTATGTCTGCGGACTTACAACACTAGAATCCGGGTTTCGATGCCCGTGGTTGGCAGAGCACAGATAGCCCATTGTGTAGCTTTGTGCTTAATTGCAAACTTTCCGTTAAAAATTTTTTCCTATTTACAAAATTTTATAAAGGTCAGTGTAAGCAAAACCTACAATAGAATCTACTCTTATCTTTATATGTAAAAAATTGATTGGACACAATATGCTGTTTTAGGCTATGGTTTTTAATTTACAAAACACAATCAAAGTTAAAGTTAAAACAAAACAACTGAAACAAAATTATTTGTAATGCGTCTCTAATTGGAGAGAGAAATGTAGGTTTCTTTGTATTCTCTTTACAACTCTATTACAAGCTGAGTTAAGCTCAAAATGTTAAAAGTAAGAAGTTTTATCTCTAAAAATGTTCTATATCTACAGTCTTTGTAATCTGTATTCTGTAACTATAATATGTTACAATCTAAAAGAACGTGGTGCTATATACTTAAACAAAAACATCAGATTCTTCAGGACACACATGCTATTCATATGTCTGAGGGTCAATCTTACTGCAAATCAAAGAATATTATGCGTGGCAGGGGGCATCACCTGACTTACCATCAGAAATTATCACTGTTGCTATCTATAGCATGTAGAGTAGCATCCTTGATGACTTACCCAGTCCTATGAAAAACTAAGGCGAGAGAAACTTAGTGGTTCCCTTGATCAACTTTCTATATTAAGGCCAAAACGTAAAGTTTACATAAACTTAAAACGAATTATCTACTAACTGTTGGTGTAGACATCATATGATTAGCTTGGCATACCACAAAGGCTGGAACTTGCAGAACTTGAAATTGAAGAAATAAAACACTTTTGTTATCATTAAGTGGACTGAAATTTACATTCTTCTTTTTACCAAACAATCTGGAAAAAACCGGCCAACGATACAAATTTCTCCAACTACATGATATTGATACAAAACAATATTCACATGCATTTAGTCTTATCATTGACTTGTCATTTATTAATCACATTGAAGATTACATTAAAGGTTAAGCTTTAGCTTATTTTAATAAAAAAAACAGCTATACAATAGGCTATCTACGCTCTGCCCACCATGGCAATTCGAACTCTAGATTTTAGTATCGCAATTCTATAAAATTACAGTTGACCCAATGGGGGGGAGGGAGCCTCAGTATTGTTACGAAAGCGGAAGTCACGCGACGCTGGGAGCATGCGCGCTGGAGTTTCTAGAAGGACCATGACTTATCGGGAACCTCACAAATGACCAAGTGTTTGCTAGACGTCTTCTTTTTTTCGTATATAAGCCAGCGATAATTGAAGAGAAATGCAGAT
>NW_013666031.1:256123-265048 GCF_000517525.1 Limulus polyphemus
AAAATTTGTATCGAGAAAGAATAAACTAGTCTTAATCAAGAAAGGGGTTCTATCGCTGACGTTTTTCGGAAATAATTTATACAGGAAATTAACAAACAAGCAGATACGTAACAGTATAATAATTTCAATAACTTGGAACTGCAAATATGGTCACTTTACTCTAGTATTAGTTGAGTGAAATATTTTTTTTGAAATAATTTGAAAGCAGCAATCTACAACAGAAAATAGCAGAGATAAAAATATATGCAATCTTATTACTAAGAACTTGTATAGTACTCCGTAAATATGCGTAAATATATTTTTACTTTGTGTTTTATACATTTCACTACAATTTTAGGGTCTACCCTTACAGAATCTGATTATTGGTATAACTTAGGCCAAAAGGAAACAAAAATTATCACAAGCTATGCCTAACTTAGAACTATTAGAAGTCTATATATAGTTAAAACAGCATAGGCAGCAAAATATCAAAATAAAAGAATAGGTAGAGCAATCACCAAGGTTTTCTTATATTTTTATGTAAAGAAGAATGACGTTTCGAGCTAGCGCTGTTGATCTGATCGTACAGCTTACAACAAAAACTTGGCGATTGTTTAACCTATTAGAAGCCTAGCCTATACGAATATTTGCATTTAGCAAATACACCTGACGAAAAAATTTACCTGAAATCTTAGTTAGAAAGGATTTTTTCCTATTAAGACATGCATCTATGACAGGAAAATATTTTTATTTTGTACTGGAACTTTTCAAGATCTTACATTATCTATGTAACATATTAACGTTAATAATTAGGGCTTACACAATGTAACGTTCATTTGACGTTTTGCCAATTTATGGTCGTGAGTTTTTTAAATCTACATAGAAGTCTTGCGAAGCTTACTTTCTGAAGCAGAACTTTAAATTTGAAAGATTTTGACAATTTTTAGTGTCACATAGATAATTTATTATATTTACATCTAACATTAACCTATTTTTAGACTGCAGGTTAGAGATATTATTATCAGTACTAAGTTAGCGCTACTACTAGTACTTTTACTATTTATGTTTAAATTAAGTTAATAGGCCCATAACTTTGTATAAGTATAAATTATAAGCAATAAAGTAATAGATGTAATATTACTACGTAATTAGTGCCTTTGCATTAGGCCTCATGGCACTTAAATATTAAACTTCTTATATAAATTGTGTATGGTAAAGTAAATTTTCTTCTTAGACTTACCTGGATGTCCTTCCCCGACAGATTCTGATGTGTAGAGAAAACTTCCGAGTGTATCTTGAGTAAGAAAAACGTTATCACCACCTGCGTTTTTCAAATTCACGTTGAATTCTATATCCACCATTTTCTCTGACATCATTCCTACTTTAGAATTACGGCTGTACGGACAGGAAATAACTGAGCTTACGTCTCCTTTTATGGTCGTTTCTATTTCTACAGCGCATGTATTTCTCACCAAGTCGTAATTTCATTGGCTTTTACTTATGCTGCCCCTCACCCAAATAAAAACAAGCACTATAACATATTTTTATTTTGCCACATATAAACCGTTATACTACCATGTTAAAACGAACGTTTCACCTGATGGTGACCCAAAGAAGAATCAGTTGGGTTGAGACTCAAAACAGTTCTAATAAAATACACTAGCCTTTGCCTTATGTCATTTCTATAAATAATAATAACAATTCAGTATAACTTATGCATTAAACAAGTTAATTGGTACATTCCTTATTTATTTCGCCTTATCTAAACTCTCACAGAAATTAACTTAAGTTTAACAAAACATTAATCATTGCTTTTACCTTGCAGGCGGATCAAGGATCAATTGAGTTGAAAATTAGTCTCAGCAGAATAAATTAAATTAGGGTTCCATTGAGCTGGTATTTTCGAATGCTTATTGCTTGTGGTAAAAATACACTGAATAATTCAAAACGTGCAATAGAAAACAGCATTTATATCTTTTTTTATACGCATATTTACACATGTGTTGAAATCTGTTATTATATCTAAGGTTTTTTAACTTTATTAAGACTGAAACTAACTCAAGAGAGAGAGAATTTTTCTTGTGTCTTTAGGAGTAACCTCCCACAAGTGGCTGCAGATGTAGCCTGAAGCACAACTACTTGCACCTAATTTATGTTTTTAATTAATTTCACATTTGAATATTAGAAATAAAAGTTAAGTATGGTAGTCGGTTTATCTTTCGCATCAAGTTGGACCTAGTTTGTAGGATATATTCTACCCCACCAGAACATAGTGTACCGTGCCTAGCCTGTATATATATATACTAGCTGAATTACCCGTTCCCTGCACAGGTGTCCGAATTACTTGAAATAGGTAGTAAAAAACACAATGAAATTACTTTTAGGAACGTATATTTAAAAAATTCAATTTTCATAACATTTTAATTTTTATCTAAACCTTTGATTTTTAAAACGAAAATTACATGATCTAACAGATATACCACCTTGGCTGTTGCTCCTTCTTATGCCAATATAAACACGTTTTGATTAGATACAATTCTTGAACATCCTACATAGAACTGACCATGTGAAAAACAAGGCTGCTTTAGGAACAATCCAGAAACTTTTAAACTTTGAATTGGGGACTTCTAAGTTCATAGGGGTAATCACTTGGTAGCAAAGGAATTCTTGGTATGAAAACATCTTCACCTTTGGCATGACCAGTTACTTCATTAACAAGTGGCAGTAAAATCTTAAAAACTAAACTTGTGCTATTACATAATTTTGGAAGATTAATATTTCTCAGCAATATTATTGGTGAATCAACCTTTAATTTCAAAATGTGACCTGGCAACCCTGGTGGTTCAAGCGAATTTAGGAATTCAGTTCGGTAACTTACAGCATCAACTGTAACTGTAACACTTGAACTGTAGGTGAATTCCTGTCCGGGAACCTTTTGTAATAATTGATCATTTATGTCACGAACAGTATCATTTCAAGGTGCAAGAATTGCTCTTTTATACAACCAGTAATAAGTAACTTTCAGGCTTTTAACGTGAGTGCTCATATTCTATGACAGTTGTTGTGGTTCTACTTAAGTAAAGCTTCGTTTTAAATACATAATATTGTAGGCTATGTTTTGATGTGTTTCTTTTAATCTAAACTTTTGCTTTATTGTTTCCCCAGGAAGAATTTTCACGTCACTTGATGAGCACGGATACTTAATAATTAGAACTTTCTCGAAAATGTAAAAAAAACAAAAAACAATATGACCCATATTATATACCGTATGTTAATGAGTGAACTTAGTTGATTGTTGACTGATTAGTGAATCTGTTAAAGTGGTTGATTGAATATTGTGTTGGCAAATTTATTAGTCAGTTTAACAACTTTGAAAGATGTATTAACCGAGTCAAACTGATTTGTCTGTGTAAGGCAGAATAGTGCAAGTTTGGAAAGTCTGCACTAGAAGCCTTATACAGATAAAGCAATGTGACTCGGTTAATACATCTTTTAAAGTTGTTTTTAATTGTTCGGAGTGGACATAATATACAAATTCCACTGTTGGTGTATTAGCTGTTCGAGCCATTGTTAACCGTTAATATAATTTCTTGTTCAGTTTTGTGAAGTTAGGCCTATTGTATATTTGTGAAGCTGTGTTAATTGTAGAAGTTGCAACTGAATAAGTAAAACGCCATCGTTATCATTAAGTGGGCTGGACTTTGCATTGTTGTTTTACCAACAATCCAAAAGAAACCGTTGAACAAAACAAAGCTTTACAACAATAATTATATATAGAGAGTGAATTCGAAATTAATAAAATATTTTATTTTCAATCACATGGTTTTGTATTTTTATAAATTAAATGAAAGACTCAAGCACTTTTTCGTAAACACCATTAAAACTAATTATTTATTTAAAAAGTATGTCATTAACCCAAACCCAAATGAAAACACTGAATATTAAATAGAACAACACAAAAATATGGAAGAGAAAACTGACAATGTACTAAAGCGATTCGTTTTGAGCACTTCATCAGAGAAACTGAATCCATTAATTCAACTAAAAATATAATTTTGGCAGTTTGTCAAAAGATGTAGTTATTAAGATGAGTATAATTAAACTTATTAAAAGCATAGCTACTCAGATAGACAAATATTACTTTCATTCCGATCATTACAATTTAAAAAAGCTAACTCAAATTTGGATAAGCAAAACAATATCCATTAATTTACTTATTTTAATGAAAATTAAAATATCCAGTAAGACACTTAAACAACAACAACAAAACAACACAGATAATCTGAATTGCTATAAAACGTTGTAGCATGAGGCCACTCTCCACTCTTTCGACTTCAGAATTCTGCACATAAGCATACCTCAAGAAGAACTAACAAGTTAACTAATGCTTAACCAATTCAAACTCATTTGAAGGAAACTACTTCAGGGGAAAAAGCCAGAATATGAGTTTCATTCATCAAAATTAAAAGAAAAATATACAAGCCTGGTATGACATAATGGTTAGGACATTCGAGTCGCAATCTGCGGGAAGCGGGTTCAAATCCTGTCACAGAACATGCTTGCCCTTTCAGCCTTGGGGACATTATAATGTGACGGTCAATCCCGCTATTCGTTGATAAAGAGTAGCCTTAAAGTTGGTGGTTGGTGGTGTTGACGAGCTACCTTCCCTCTAATGTATGATTACTAAATTCAGGACGGCTAGAGCTGATAGCCCTCGAGTAGCTTTGCGTAAAACTAAATAAACAAACGACCATCAAAAACAAATTTTTAGAACTTTTGAAACTTTGATTTTCTAAATACTTTATTTTCATCTACAAGAACCTTTGCTAACACCACCAAAAAGAAGAGAAAAAAGCTTTCTAAACGGTGCCAATTTTAGTGTAAGCTCGGCAAACTATCAATAATTTTATAAATCAGATTTTATATATACATGTCTAGTTTCCAGACAATATAAACATATATTTAGATCATTACAGAAAAGACTACTACGTGCTACAATTAATATAAAACAATAACAAAAGAAGCAACATTATACCCCAGGAATTTAAAATATTAAAATCTATTAACCTAACATGTCTCCATAAAACCGGTTTCCCATCATCATTTAGATACTTTCAGAATTAGTCAAATAGTATTAGTAAGATGTATCAGGTCCTGTTCTACTTTTGAAACTAATTCCTCCAATGTAGATCGTGCTCGCTCTATTGGCTGATAGTACACGTTTACATAATACTATAATTTACATTGTAACAAACTTCTGTGAAGAACGAGATCATGCATCTGGTAAAACTCTCCAGACACTGTCCACTATACGAGTACTTCAGCTTCCGAAACCACGTTTAAGTATGGAGAAAGAACAAAAGTCTACTGAAGCTGAATAGAGAGTATATTCGACTATATATATCCCATTAAAACAACTGTCTATGTCGAGCTGTGGCTGGAAAGTTATGAGCTTTCGGTTTGTGAGTCTTTGTCAACTTCATATTATTGTTTATTTTCTTATTAATAGTACCAGGAGATATTTTTATTTTCTTATTCATAGTACCAGGAGATATTTTTATTTTCTTATTAATAGTACCAGGAGATATTTTGATTTTCTTTGCTATTATTTTTTGAGTCAAAAACATAGTCATCCCCTTGCGGATAAGAGTGTTGCTTCTGATTGGTTGTCCTGAACACTACTGTACAAATGTTTCTGCTTCCAAAGAGGAACATTATAGGCTACCTTTTCTGAAATGTTGTGTGTCCTTTGGTTCTACGTTATTCGACAACCTTGCTATACGAATAGCCTTCATCGGAAAGGGCCATGACAAAGTCCTTTAATTTTGAATGTATTGGTGGAAGCATTGCATTGTCCAATGGTTGGGAAAGCACTGGACGCCAAATATATATATCTGCCAAATATGTCGTTTGTGACTCATTGTTCTTATATGTAGCAACATGCCATTAAAGTAACACATGTACTTTGTTGTTGTAAGTTCGATTAACTTCCTGTATAATGTATTATCACTGAGCACGGTGGTGCTTAATATGTAGGGATGGGCCGGGAAGAAAATGGCTGCCGCATATTATGTATTACTCAACATATTCTTAAGTCTCTCTTATAACAATCTAAGAGATTTTTATAAACACCTAACTTAGGTTTTCGAGGTTTTCAAAAGCTATTAAGACCTTCAGTTTAACCAAAAAACATCGTTAAAGTAGAGAACCGGTGAGCAGAGTTTATTTGTTTGTTTTGAATTTCGCGCAAAGCTACACAAGGGCTATCTGCACTAGCCGTCCCTAATTTAGCAGTGTAAGACTAGAGGGAAGGCAGCTAATAATCACCACCCACCGCAAACTCTTGGACTACTCTTTTTCCAACGAATAGTGGGATTGACCGTCACATGGTAGCGCCCCCACGGCTGAAAGGGCGAGGATGTTTGGTGGGACGGGGATAGTGAGCAGAGGAACAGCTAAATTTTCTGCTGATTATTCTGATTCTGACGTCAGAAATGTTCACCAATGCTTGATGTTGTTGTGATGATTTACATGCCATAATGTTGCATTTTAACTTGGGGAGTGCAAAAGCAGTATAGCGTTTCACTAACTTCAACACATGATATCCATCAAGATAACTCATCACACCAGGCTAAAACTGCTACCTTCATAGCAGTTGCCATTCATTAATATTGATTGTTTAAAAAAAAAAAGAGGGGAAATATGTCATAAAAATTTTGAAAACATAAAGATGATGTAGAAATGGCAATGTTAAAAGTACAGAAACAAGGTAGGGATGAGTTCACAAAACATGCAAAAATCCCTACATAAGTAGCCACCGTGTCAATGTTACAAGCTTATGGGAATTAGCCATTGTGATACTTTACAGCATTATTCAGTATAAATGCTTTTATTCAAACGGGAAAAAAATTAATTCAAGATTTAATTGTAGATAAAAGTTTTTCTTAGAAAGATTTGCCTACTTATGTATGGATTTTTGTATGTTTTATGTATTCATCCCTACCAGTTCCTGTACTTTCTGTCATTGCCATCCCTACATCATCCTTATTTTTTCAATTTTTTTTATAACTTGCATCGTTAGGAATAATAACGATTTGGAGAAGAGTACTTTTTTTTCAGATTAACAGCATAGCAATGGGAGCCAAGATAATTCATGACTATGCTAATTCTTTTATCGAAAACTTGAAAGTTATCCTGTACTATCACATACCTGGAGACACTTCATGATATTTTTTTGGGAGGAGGGGAGACAGGTATCGAAGATTCCTCTCGTTTCTTTTCATACGCTAACTCTTTCCATTCCATAATTTTATCAAACAAAACCTGTCTTAAATCTTGCAGTGCCAGTGAATGACAGTTCTCCGGATTCTGATTTGTTACAGGAACGAATAGAACAATCATAGTATTAATAGTAGCAAGCCGGGCGTGACCTAATTGGTTAGTGTGCTTGGGCTGCGAATCCATTGATTGGTTGTTCGCGGCCCTTAGTTGCAAAACTGCACTATATACTATTGGGGCCGTAGTTGCGCTATATGAATGACAATGAAAATCCCATTATTCAGTTAGACAGCAGTAGTCTAAGAGTTGCCGTTGGGTGCCGTGGTGTGTATGCGATATATAAAGGTGTTCTAGGTTAAGAAAGTTTGTGAATACTTGAGGTTTGCTTGTTTGTTTGTAGTTAAGCACAGAGCTGCACAATGGGCTATCTGTGCTCTGCTCACCACGGGTATCGAAATCCGGTTTCTAGTGTTATAAGTACGCAGACATACCGCTGTGCCACTGGAGGGAAATACTATAGGTAAAAGTCGATAAAAACTCATCCTGCTGCTATACTGGGACCGAGATCTCCTTTAAGTATAGTTGTCACGGTCGTGAGAAATTCCAAACATTTCGCCATTAATAGTGCCAGTATACATCGTGCGCAGAAAAAAAAAGAAAAAAGTGAATATATAGAGACTAAGCCTTGCAATGAAGCTCGGCAATTTCTCATAGCAGTATAAACTATAAAAAAATGAAATGAAAGACACGAACTTTAGGCTTCTCTTGCGATTATTCCGTGTTTAAAGTACAAGCATTTAAATGTGGTAATATATGAGATTTGTTTGTTTGATTGTTGTTAATCATAAAGATACACAGTGGGCTATATGTGTTCTGCCCACGTCGAGTATATACCCACCCGGCTTTTAGCATTATAAGCATTTAGGCTTCCCGCTGAGCCAGGGGAAAAGGGGTACTATGTGAAAGCGGAGGAAACAAACATATATACAGTAATTCGGCACTATATTTCCGCTTCTGTCACTCGGGATGTGACTGTGTTTGCTGGGGTTTTAACTGTACGTAATCTCACTTTGGCACTTTGCTAATAGTTAATTAATACTAAATATAAATAATACTAAAATAGCTTAATAACTGATAATGTAGTAGTGTTAGATGTCTAGATTTTTTGTTTATCTTATTTGTTTGTTACACAAAGAGCTGTCCCTTGTTTTGAACTGATAGATTAGAAGAAAGGTTGATATTCAATCGCATCTACCGTCAACTCTTGTCTTAGCGAATAATGGGATTTCACCGTCACGTTTATATAGCACCCATGACCCTAAAATGCAGAGTGCAATTTTGTGGCATTGGCCTCGAACCACAAACTCTCGGATTCGCACTCCAGGCAAGCTAACGGTTAGTTCACTCTTGGTTCATCTTGAAAACTATTACTAATGTATTTCTCCTATATTCCGAGTTATCAGTCAACATATATTTGTTTACTTGAATTATTTACTACACGAGGTCGTCACAATTTCTGCAAGTGACAGCTCACAAAGCTACTCAAAGGCTGTCTGGCTAGCTGTCCCTAATTTTGAAGTGATATACTAGAGCAGGGGTCACCAAACTACGGCCCGCCGCTGCACTGTGCCACAAAGGAGCTAAAATATAATTATTTATATGGAAATA
>NW_013666031.1:266007-288559 GCF_000517525.1 Limulus polyphemus
TAACGTCGCCTTCTTTGATAACTTTTTTGGTAAATAAACATGTTTGTTGTCTTTATTTTATATAATTTTTTTTTTGTATTCACTGTATTGTATTGAACAAAATGGTTATGCGGCTCGCGCTCGTCATTCTCTCAGTTATCTGGCCCGCTGTGAAAAAAAGTTTTGTGACCCCTGTACTAGAGGGAATGAGCTAGTTAACATCACATACACACAATTAATTCTTGGACTACTATTTAACAACGAATATTGGAATTGACCGTTAGATCATAACGCTCCCATGGCTGAAAGGAGGAACAAATATGATATTGGTTTTGATCCTACAACTCACAGATTGTGAGTCGAGCGCCCTTACCTTAAAGCCTTGTCAGGCTTAATTCGTGAATCTGGGAATGGTGGTTATAAGAAGTTGTTTGCTTCTTTTAGAAATGATAATGTTGCACACATTTCACACAATCAAGAGAGATCATGTTGATTAGAAATGAGTACAGCTTTCTTGCATGTTGTAAAAGATACTGTTCGAGTAATATGTAGTTTATGTTTTGTGTTTGTTTGTCTTTTGAGAAACGGATTTTTGCCTTCACCTCTCATTCATACAACTAATGTTCAGTTGATTCTTTTTATTTCTCTCTCTCTCTTTTTCTATTCTGCTCCTATTTTCCTGTAAATCAAGTCTGGAACAATGTGCGATATTTGGTTAAAAGTATGTATAGAATTTCGCGAGGTTTAGTTAAATTTTTTGTATAGAACAGAGGCATTGTCCGTTTACATAAGCATTCTAGTGTAGCGAATAAATGTGCATTGCATTCAAGATATATTATAAAGGCAACTTTTAGTATAGGTTTAGCATTTGTTTGTCACTAACTTTCAACACATTAATTATAAGTAGTATCTAGAGTAACGGAATTTTATCAACTGTTTTCTTTCTAAAAAAGGAGTTTCGAAAGGTTTGGTTTGTTTTGAATTTCGCGCTAAGCTACTCTAGGGCTACCTGTGCTAGCCGTCAATAATTTTTAGAGTGATAAGTCTAGAGGGAAAGCAGCTAGTCAACACAACCCACCGTCAAATCTTGGGATACTCTTTTACCAACGAATAGTGGGACTGACCGTTATATTATAACGCCCCCACGGCTGAAAGGATGAGCATGTTTGGTTGCTGAACTAACTGTCGGACATTAATATTCACATCCTACCTTTTTGTAACTCGCATTTTTATGCTTTTAAATAATTTCCTAGACTTTCAAGAAAATTACAGACGTTAAGACACGTGCTCATCACATCATATCATCACTTCACCTGGGGATAAAATACACTTAAATTTAAAAAAAAGTCTACAACACCGACCCATCCCTGAATTGTGAAATTCCTTAAACAATCTTACCATAAAAATAAAACAATGGTTTATTAAACGTAAGCTTCAAGGATTATTATGTATATATATAATTATCAATAAAGTAATTCTCGACAATTAACAACATTAATATTCTTAAATATAGATACCATAATCCTTCATTAAACGTGTGAAACAAAGTACAATCACAGTTTGGTAAACAAAACAAAAATCTTCATTATTTTATAACTCACTGTTTTAAACAGTCTAGTCACCAATTCGCCTTTTTTATATATATGTGATGACACCTTGTCCTTTATCAAACATTTCTGTCTTGTCAGAAGTGGAGCTCATTTCAGGTAGATGGTTGAAAGAATTCACTAGTGACTCCATTTCTCGTGATACTCTGAAAGATGTCTTTACAAAAACCTTACCATCCTCAGCAAATTGACTTACTTTTGGCAAAATATTATTTGAAGTCAACCACTTGGCCGTTCTTTTGCCAACATACTTCCAAGGACAATCATGGTAAATGGCATTTGGCTTGGACCAACTTTCCTTCTGGATTCTATAAACCATAATACTGATTTTGTTATTACTAAAGAGTAGGGTTCTTCTAAACATGTACTTAACTTTGATATAGTCCTTTCTTATGGCACGGATTTTACTGCCATGATATTTCACCACAAGGAAATACAGTTTAATAGCATTTACATCATAACAAATGTTTATTGTATCAGCTTGGTAAAGCCATTTATGACATCAGCGATGTTCCTTAGTATCATGCATACTCTGTGTAAGACTATGGTGATTTATAGTCCTCAGAATGTGATTATAGAAGGTCTAACGTAGCTATCAGCTTTTCCAAACACCAATGACGCTAAATTGTTACCTGTAACTTCATATGTCACTGTTTGAAAACTTATAAGTAGAAGATCTGGGCCCACTTTTTCTGCAGTTCATCTGTATAAGTGGTTAGTTTAAAAGTTCATGGTTGTATATTTCTCCACCATTCCAGCAGAAGAGTGATGAAAGGTTGTCATTCTGGTATTTTTTATTACAAGGGTTTCACACATCTCTGCAAACATGGCTGATTCAAAGTTTCATTACTTATCCAAATGAAGTTCCAAGATTAAAAAAATCATTGACAAGCACTGCTGAAAAAGTTTCTGCTTCCTGTTTAGGGACAGCATACGCTTCTGGCCATTTGATAGAATAGTTTATCATCACCAATATTTGTTTATTTTCACTATTGCTCTATGGTAGCGAACAAAACACATCAACAGTAAAACTGATTTCTTTTTCTCATTTGTAATCCACTGAAAACACGGCTTAACACTCATAATATTTGCCTAAGCATCTTTCAGTTGACCACATTAGTTCTTCATCGTCTGTGAATGTCACATCTTGGATTCCACCCTATTATAGTTTTGCTTGGTTGTCTTTATTATCTTATGCTTAACTTTTTTCACAGTGTTTACATTCTTCAGAAATAAAAGGTTCTTGAGACAATACATCAACATTTTCAAGGTTACATCCAGGGCGATGTACATTGTTAAAGTTGTACTCCTGAAGTTTCTGAAGCCACTTTACTATCTGATCTTCGGGATTCCAGAAATTCAGCGACTTCAGTGCTGCATGATCTGTCTGAATTGTAAACTGTTGGCCTTAGAAGTACTGAGAGAAATGATACAGGAATCAAGGAACACTTTTCTAGTTGTACAATACCTTCTTCTTGCAACATTTACTGCCTTGTTGTTCTTAGAATAAGAATGTTCCCTCTGCAGAATCATTTGCATCTGTATCTATTATGAGTAGGTATTCAAGAGCCGGCTTTGTTAATAACAGAGCAGCAGTGAGTTCTTTCTTCAAGTTGTTGAACGCGTGTCCAGTATAAATAGTCCACAACTTGCCTGGTTTTTCCAAAAGTTTTGCAGTGAATAAGCTATGCCAAAGAATGATTTTACAAATTGGAGACAGAAAGAACACAGTCCAATAAATCCTCTTACCTCATGCAAGTTTTCTAGCATTGGTCAATTCTGGACAGTTACAACCTTGGTTGGATAAGTAAACATTCCATACTGACTATATGTACCTGGAATCTCACCTATTGACAGCATAATTCACATTTCATGGGTTTAAGCTTACGGCTTTCCTCGACTGAAACAGTACTTTTCTTAGCTATCACAGGAATAATTGAAGATCCTTCTAAGTGTTACTATATTAGCTAAGTAAATAAGTACGTCATTCCTAGGTAGTCTAGAGAGAACACATTCTATTAGTCATTCAAATGTAGCAGGTGCATTACATAATCTAAATTGTAACAAAACAAATAGTCACAACCTATTTTTTTTTCAGTAAAGGCTGTCTTCTTGCTTCTTACTTCCTAAGCTTACATATGTGAGTATCCACTTTTCAGGTCCAAGATTGAAATCCATTTTGTCTCAAATTAAGCATCCAAAGTACAGTAAATCTTGGACATTTGGTATGCATTTTTGTCACTTTATTAATCTTATGGAAGTCCATACAGAACCTTGTGGGTCCATCATTCTTCTTCACAATAAGTACAACAGGTGATGCCCACGGACTAGCATCCAGTTCCGTTATTCCTTGTTCTTTCATGATGCCTGTTTTTTAAGGTATATCTGGCCAACTGACATATTGGGGTTTCATCTTTGGTATTAATATTAGGACATATTTTATTTGTCCAGCTTAAATGTTGATGCCCGCTAAAGTGGTGCTAATTGGTGAAAACCATTGTTCTCCTATTCCATATTGCACAGTCCATGTTGTTGAAGACTGGATTATGAGAAAGTCAATAACCTATGGCATTAATAAGTTGTAAAGTTCTTCACAGCTCTCCTAATACAGCTCATGTAAATGAGATGGTAAGCTCTCTTCGTATGGAGGCTTCCTACACCTTGTCTTTAAGGTAACTGCTCATGGTGTTCTATGAAGTAAATAACTACTTGTACAGATTTACTCTTATCATGTACCATCTAGAATTAACTTAGATTTCATGGCCCTTCAGAACCACTAGAGTTTTTCCAACCGATAATCCCTGTGGACACTCTGAAGTGTTTGGTTATAATACGCCTCCCTCCCATTTCTAGTTCTGAAGTTAGTCTAATAAGTCCTGTTATGAGTACTTCACTTCTTGGTGGTATAACAACTGTCTTCCTTCTGGCCCCTGGAAGTTCAAACTCTGGAATTGTAACTTTATGTAGCACACAGGTATTTCTTGGTCACAGACAGTGATGCTTTTGAAGCAAACCTAACCTCACATCCCCCACGTTTCTGCATGAAGTCTATTCCCTCAGTGTTAATAACCCACATAACGTGTTGTGCAGATAAGCTTACCATAGTAATGATGGCTTCCATCTTTCCTCTTGCTGCAATGTTATGATTACTTTCTTTTCACATCAATCCATTCTATTTCTTCATTACCAGATGAGGTTGAACAGTGGTAGCTTTAGAAAAACTGTTGATCAAAATGTTTCAGGGAATCCCAGATATGAATCTCGGACTAGCTTCTTTAAATAACGAACTTCTTATTGAAACCAGAACAGATGGAGTATTCTCAGCTGATCTTCACCCGCTAAGTCCAGCTAATTACTGTTTCTTGATTGCTGGTTAGATCTTTATTGTTCCTTGCATCTGTTTGAACTCTTTGAGTCGTCCTCAGGGTATCATATCCTTGGTTTATTATCATCTGTTCATTCATCTTCATTTCTTTATTGGTTGTGGTGTTGAAGTGGCCAGCTAAATTCTATAAGTTGAGGAGATGTTGGTTTAGCTGTGATAGTCCAGGAATTTCCTGTAATGGGAATGATGAACTGGGCAAAAAAATTCTATAACTTGACCAGGCAGTGATGTAGATGTAATAGTCCAGGAATTTCCTGGAGTTATAGGTGGAATAATAGCAATGCTAACAGGTGAAGACTAGTTAGATTTTCCTATTCCATATTGCACAGTTTATGGCGTTGAAGATTGGAATTTTTGAGTAGATACTGAGAGATATGAAGCTGATTTTAACTTTGTATTTACCATTTCCGTTTTCTAGATATCTTATCCTGACATTCATGTACTGTATATTTCTTAAGATTTTTTTTTATATTATCATTATAATCCTTCTGTACTTCCCTTTTTACTTCATTGATAACCTTTTATACTTCTTCAATTTTATGGTTATAACACTTTTGGAAAATATTCTCTTGGTTTTGACTTTCTCTTTACTCAACTTTATTTATGTTCAAAATTATTCTATATATGCTTGCTCTTGTAATGTTTTTATTAATGTCAGGTATCTTTCTTCTTGATTTTCTTTGAACTTTCTCTTTCTTCCTTCTAGATTTTCTTTTAATACCCTGTTTCTTACGTCTAATATTCTAAAAGCTGGAAATTAAGGAAAATGAATTCAACCTTTGCATCCCACCTCACTGAAACTAAATACCAATTTAATCCAGAAAAACTGAAAAATATTTTATATATATTTGTGAAAAAATGGTAAAAACTAAATAGCCTGGAAATTTTAGATATAAATATAAGTCTAAATGACCAAACCAGCTTAAGCACCTCTCCACTTCTCACCCCACTTGTCTTAAGGTGAATGTCAAGGATACTTCCGGTTCTTTGGTTAAACATATATAAACTTGTTTACAAACACTTTCAGTCTGTACCAGATGATGGCTTTACTAGTGAAACTATGGTCATTAATAAATGAAGTATTTGTGAAACATAGAATTTTCTTTGTTTGGTTTCCTCAATTCTGTAATTCTGTATCTTTCTTCTTGGTCCCCCAGTGGCACAGCGGTATGTCTGCAGACTTATAACGCTAGAAACCGGGTTTTGATACCCGTGGTGGGCAGAGCACAGATAGCCCATTGTGTAACTTTGTGCATAACTTCAAATAAACAAACAGTATATTATCATGCAAATCAGGTATTCGATGATCTCGATCATAATTATGATTTGAGATTGAAATGATCGATCATTCAGCACACATTAGTAAATAAATATTTGATTAAGGTAGCTTTACAAATTTATAGTTCATGATCATCTTTCCACTATATGATTTGTTGCAAATTTTCTATCGTTCTTCTTGCACATATCGACATCTTGAAAATTGGACTTGATCTTATTTTATTTTTATCAAAATAACCCCACTTCTGACACCCGTGTTGTAACGGCTTTTATTGTTTGGTGGATTCTTTTAGAATTATTCAGTAAAAAATGAAGAAAAACGCAATCTCCTATTTACTTAATGTTAACGAAAGTGTTTTATTTCTCCGACTACAAGTTCAACAAATAGATGTACAAGTTTCACGTAATTATTGATATGTCTAACTTAACTAATAAATAATGCCCCAATAAATATATCACTTACTTACTAATTTTCTTCTATACGTACGGTGCTTCTCGTGTATCTACTACATCGTTGAAACATCAAACTTCATACCATTGAACTAACTGGATTACCCAACAACCAATGGCAAATCTCTACATTATACTCTTGTCTAATTTATCTGTTTATACTTTCAAGAAAATTCCAGACATTAAACCATGCATTCAACATATGACACCAACACTATCTAGCGAAACAATAAAAATATCTAAGAAAGAAAGAAACGTAGCTCAAAATACTATATCTATGTTTTATTTTTATTCTTAAATGAATATATTTTTTCATCAGATCATAGCTTTTGTTAACGATACTATCACTTTTGAAAGGCTTATCCTTCTATTTCTCTTATAAAACTAATTTATATATGTTTGTTTGTTATACCACAAAGCTACACAAAGGGCTATCTGCACTCTGTCGACCATGGGGAATTTAGCCCAAGAGTTGGCGGTGGGTGGTGATAACTAGCTGCCTTCCCTATAGTCTTGCACTGCTTAATTAGGAACGGCTAGAACAGATAGCCTTCGTGTAGTTTTGCGCGAAATTCATAAGCAACTAAATTACCTAAATACAACTAATTATACATGTTTGTTGACTATGATGGTTATTATTTGATGAATTTGTTTTAATGCAAGCAGACTCCATATACATCAAAAATAAATGTTTCCCTTCACCGAATAGTTGTGGGAGAGATCTTTCATGTCGCTTATAAAATCACTTGTCCATAATTAGTTACATTTATGCTTTACTTAAATTACTCAATACGTCATGCAACCAATCTTTTTGGATGACTAGAGACTGAATATCAAAAAACACTAAAGCAAAACCGATAGCAAATAAAGGAAGCATGAGGCAGAGGCAAATAATTAAGTATTATGAAAATACTCAAAATATTGGTATGGCATGTAAATGTTGTCCATTGTTTCTCTTCCTCTAACCTTATCGATTAAGTTGGATAATAATTTTATTTTAAACAAACGATTAATTAATTGAAACTGTATATCTGTATGTGCATTTACTTCTCTGATAATAGTAATATTAAACGTTGAAAGCAAATTGGCTTCTAATTAAGGTTGCCATCTAGTTTGTTTCAAAAGAAAGTGAGACCCGTATGGGGAATAAATAATCGAAACTAAACTTAATTTCGTCACTCTCTTAGTTTTTATTCTGGTATTGACTGTGTTGCGAAACTTTCAGTCACAAAAAGGTTAAAAAGAGAAGAACCATAATAATATGAACAATAAAACAGTCTAATAAACTAATGGATGTCTGTAATATAAATAATTACATATAATAATGAAATAAAATACGCATGAATACCAGTCCTAGAATGTATTCCAAGATTGGGAGCTGTAATACAGCATGATGAAATATCACCTTTGGATCACCTATTTAACGAACAGATGATGAAAACGACCTCGTTTTTTTTTTTGTTTGTTTGTTTTTTGTGATGCAGTTTATTACTGATAACGTGACAGCAGAATTATGTCTACTCTCTAGCATTCATATCTCACCCAGCAGATCCGGCAATATTTACGACATTCCCTACCTATTGCCCGCAACTACTTTCTTTGTAATACCATACTTGTAATATCATAATTTATACTCAAATTATAAACACATTTTATTTTTATATCCTTTGAATAATACTTCTGACAGTCAACATACAAAATGTGCAAATAATAACAAACGTTCTATATCGTGGATCGTATTTAGTTCCTAATATGCCTTCATTGTTTTCTCGGGTCATCGTTGGGGCATTAATTTTGTTTTTATGCCAAGTAAAATATTGATTACATCGTAGTGTGGACTGAAAAGAAAAATCTACATATCAAATTATAAAAACAGATATTTTTAAACTGCAAAACAATTTTCGCATTATGTTATGCACATATGCAGAACTTGGAACTTAAAAAACAAAAATAATGTGAACTTAATGTTAATGTTAAGAATGTTAACTAACGATTTGGTCATTTCATACTCTGTGACTAATAATGACGGTCGACAGAAACTCAAACTATATATGGCCCGGCATGGCCAGGTGGTTAGGGCGCTCGACTAGCAATCTGCGGGTCGCGGGTTTGAATCCCTGTCACACCAAACATGTTCGCCCTTTCAGCCGTGGGGGCGTTCTAATGTTACGGTCAATCCCACTATCCGTCGGTAAAAGAGTAGCCCAAGAGTTGGCGGTGGGTGGTGATGACTAGCTGCCTTCCCTCTAGTCTTACACTGCTAAATTAGGGACGGCTATCGCAGATAGCCCTTGTGTAGCTCTGCGCGAAATCCATAACAAACAAACAAACAGAGTTCTATTTTTCACCCTTACCGTATTCCGTGGGTATTGGTCACGAGATATCACCATGCTGTTTACTTCATAATTATATCAGATAAAATATATCGTCCATTAATATTTTCTTTATTATCATATCTATCTCTGCTGCATATTAATTGACAAAAGCGGGGGTAAGGGTAGACCATTCGAAAAGAAATAGCGAGTTCACTAGTTTTTCTCATAAAATAAGTATATGTACCCTATCGCCAATTAATCAATTCACTCTTTATAAAGGATAGCCAATTTTGCTCATTTTACAGCCTAAACCTCTTCTTATTGTCTTATTTCAAGTTAAGAAAATGCCTCATTTAAAGCTACAGGTTGAGTACGTTATATTAAAACGATTTTGAATACGAAAATCGGCAAACCACAATCGATATAAAGTCACAGTGAAACGACGTAAATAACGTGATGCCACCTACAACTGATCGCCTTTGGGGATAAAATATGTAAAGCCTCTTCCTACGCAAAATATTCATACACTCAGATCATTGGTTGGTTGTAATTAGGCACAAAGCTTCACCATGAGCTATCTGTGCTCTGCCCACCACGGGTATCGAAACCCGTTTCTAGCGTGTAAGCCCGCAGACATACCGCTCAGATCATAAAGATATGTTTAGATCAGTGACTTAGAATTTTCAAGACTGGGATATCCTTTTTGCTCAATGGCATTGGTAAATGAAGGAATATCGATCAACTTTGAAAACCCAGGATCATACAGAAATATGCCTTCAACAAGCTATACATATTTGTTGACTATGACGGTTATTTTCTGATGAGCTCAAATACAAAAGCTGTCCTCGTGCCCTAAGCAACAAAATCAAGAAGAGTCATCGTTTGGAAATGAGACCACCAGGGAAAGGATTCACAAAGATAAAGCTTCTAGTCATACCTCCCGTTCAACCGCGTAATACCTTAAGCAACTGGAGAATGAAATGAGTACTCATGCTATTTCATACAAATAAAAATGTATCAGCCAAGTGGCTTGATGATTTCTGTATGATTGAAATGTTTAAAGCGATGCTGAGAAACAGTCGTCCTCTTACACTAGATGACTAGATGGATTATGGTAAACATACAGGGAGGAGTGGTGTGCTTTGAACATGACAGCTTATGCCGGAGCCTTTTCTAATGGGAACTACACTGCAAGGCTTTTATTCATCAAGTGTTTTCTGTCAACTACTGAGTACAACTAGGCTTAACTTGGAACGACGACAATGCTAAACCAAAGCCAAGTTTACTGCGATAAACTCATTGGTTAACTGCAACCTAGTAGGACATGTTTCTTAAGAAATAAAAAACTGAGACGGAAAAAGACTTGAAACCGAATTTTTTTGGCTGAACAGATATTTTCTGAAGAAGTAAAAAACTGACACCGAAAGGAAATTGAAATGGTGATTCTGTTTTGCCGAATAGATGTTTTAACCTAGAATGTTTATTTCTATCCAGTGTTATAACCTAGTTTTTACTTGTTGGCAGGAAGGATTCTTGAACTGTTCCATCGACATTCAAAGCCTAGAATCTATTTATTGTTCCAGTTTTTAAAGTCTATTAATTGAAAAAGAAAAACATTTTAAGGAGCGATACACCATTCTGTGAAGTTGGAAACATTTCTGAAGAAGTGGAAAAACTTAAAACGGACAGGATTTGAATCTGTATCTCTGGTTGTGAGAATATGTCCTTTAAGCAACTAAACACCCAGAATCATTGTTTTTAAATCTATATATCAGCATCCTCCCCTGATTGGTCCAATAAGATAAACCTTTGACAGTTTCAAACTGCGAGAAACAAGTCTTTCACTATTATCCAACGTCACAGTCACTGCTAATTAGAAACATGTGAAGGACACACGAAAAGTATTTAAACACAAACTTAATTTTCAGCGGTAGTTCAAAACAATTAATAAAATTATCAAAGTTGGCTTCTCTTTGCTCTGGGAAACCTCTTGATGCTTGATACGACTTCAAATCAGTAACTTAGCCTGGGCCGAGCGTAGCCCAGTATTCAGCGTACTATTGTCGAAAAACACACCTCATAGCATTTTGGGGCCGTGGAAACGCAATAATGGTATGGGTTAAATTCCTCTATTTGAAAGGAATAGCATAAGAGAATTGGCAATTGATACTGTTGACTAGTCTCGGCTCCAACTTTTCTTAACTGGAAGGGTGGTGGCAATGACACATATAATAGACCGAATATAAAATATATCTGAAATTAGATTAATGGGCAGCATTAGCTAGGGGGTTAACAACATTTCACGGGAGGTATCGGCCTCTTTCCCCTACCCGATAGCGCCAGCCCTAACTTTCTCTCTCTAGTATATCAGTTTCCAAAATTAGGAACGGCTATGCACAGATAGCCCTTGTGTAGCTCTGTCATTATAACTGACCTCAACTGACAGGTATTATAGGGCTTAATTAAACGCAATTAAGTTTCAGTTTTGTTTCTACAATTCTCCACACATTCCACTCTAATAGCTGTTTTGGTGTGTGTGTGATATACGAGGTCGAGTGACAGTGAACGAAGATTTAGATTTTCAAACGTAATTCTAAATAAAGGTTAAACATACCAATTCTCCTAATAAAAGTTAACAAATCGTCAGTAACAGCTACGACATAGGTCTCGCATTTTTAACAGCGTTAAACTTTTCTTAATAATCAGGTATTTGATAAACGTTAGCACTGTTACCATCCCGAGTCATTATGTTGTTAAAACATTTTTTGCAAAGCCCAGAAACAAAGTCTATAATACCTCCAGCAACTGTATGACACTTTCTACAAATCAACTTCTTTGCTACTACATTCCGACTTCTGGTTCATGGGACGGTCACTAGGTGGGTTCATGTCTACTTGGTTACTACAATTCAATGTTGCCATTCCTTTTAAATGTTTTATGAACGAAACAAAATAAAACATTCTCAATAATTTAATCCTCTATTATTTTACATAAATTCATTGTGGTTTTTATTGCTGCGAAAAAAGGCTCAACTAAGCGAAAAGGTCAGTTACAAAATATGTAAAGACGACACTAAACAAACTTGACATTTATTTAATGCCTGGCGTAACATGGGTGAGTTTACTAAACATTTTCGATTCAAAATATTATTTCAGGTGTGAAGCGAACCGGAGAAATATACAACCACACTTTACCTGTTGGCTAACAAAGATACATGCGTGCAACCATGAAATATTTTTCCTGTTCGAATCAAGAAATACTCGAATACGAGATCGAACCCCACATCAAATGCCACTTGCCATGCTCCATAACAATGTTTGTGAATCTTGTCAATATTAGGAATTGGTTCGCTGACTAAACTGTCGCTGCAATTACAACGAAAATATTACGATTTACATAAGAATAGTATGTCCGTTTTTGTTTGTTGGTTTTTGTGAAATTCCACGGCCCGGCAAGGTGGTTGTGACGAACCGCCACCAATACGCAGACCGATGGTTGAGAAACACTGCTCTAGATAACTGGTTAGACTGCGCGTCGGATGACCTGTTTGGCAAGAAAAAATGTTAAAAATTAACTAAAGCATATTCATTACTGCATATAAACGATGTAAACTTGAGGTTCAGAAGTAAAAAACAAAGTAACTTGGTAAAATGTTTTCTTTAATCAAATGTACTTAGAGTACAATGACAGGCAGACGTAACAAGTTAATGTTCATTGGTGAAGTTTGTTTAAAGAATACGATAGGCATGGCTTTTCCCTTCCGTATATGCCAATAAAATAATATGCTAAAACAGTCGTGTAACCAATGTAAGCACTGCTAGATGTACTTCATATATGTAGTTACCTTATAAAGCTAATATTCAGGTATCAATTCCTTCGTGGGCATGCGTAGATAGCCCATTGTGCTGTTTTGCCTCAGAATAAACATTAAAAGTTTACCTATATTGGAATATAGTTGACACGGGTTTTTTATTATTTAAGATACACAAAGTGACACTTAAAGCATTGTGAAAGGTATTGATTTAAAGTAAATTGAGAGGTTTAAAATCTGCATACTACACATTTTTGGTATGTCCCACGCTATTTTAAAATTGCCAGTTGATTAACTAGTAGATTATGTTATCAAATATTAACAAGAAGTAAAGAGTACAAAAAAGTTAAGACCGCACAGCTTGACAATTAATACCGCGGTGTTAAAGGACTATCAGTTCTCTTTATTAATTAAATGGTGTTGCTAATAAACATGAATTAGTTACTTTTTTAACATCT
Organism: Limulus polyphemus; assembly: GCF_000517525.1. Taxonomy (NCBI): domain Eukaryota; kingdom Metazoa; phylum Arthropoda; class Merostomata; order Xiphosura; family Limulidae; genus Limulus; species Limulus polyphemus. Next base: position 279,291 of record NW_013666031.1, read on the forward strand.
GTCGTAAAGACAAATTGGGTAACATTTTATACCAGGGGTAGGATCACCAAAGATCAATCTAAAGTACTAATGATAAGTACCTTTTTTAAGAGCAAAATATTAAGTATAGATAAAGATATGGCTACATAAAGATCGATGTGTTAACGAATATTAGCCATATATTAGAAATGTTAGACAACTAACACTGCAACTGTAAACAGCCTCATTCGGAATGCGTTTATAAGATACTGTATCAAGCTAAAAAATCAGGTAGTCTATTGCAGTTTCTCAGACGGAGTTGACAAACGGCATCTGAGTCCGGCTTTGGTCGTCCTGACCCCAATTATCTCTGCAAGGATAAAAAAACAGTTCGTTACAGTTCATAACAAAGGTGATATCTGCACCTCTCAGACACCTCGAGATGTTGACTCAGCGCAGACAGCTCATGACCATTCTAAAAAACTGCTCGCGGCCTCCTTGGGGTCGTGACCCACCGTTTGAAAAAAAACACTGCTCTGTTAGGTTTTTTTATCGACTATAAAACAAATGGAAACTTCGTCATTTTGTAGTGAAGCACACAATAGAACACTCTTCTCTGGACAAATTGTTTTTGAATTTAGCGCAAAGCTACACGAGAACTATCTGCGCTAGCCGTCCCTAATTTAGCAGTGAAAGACTAGAGGGAAAGCAGCTAGTCGTCACCACCCACCGCCAACTCTTGGGGCTACTCTTTTACCAACGAATACTGTGATTGGCCGTAACATTATAACACTCCCACGGCTGAAATGGCGAGCATGTTTGGTGGGACGGACATAGGAACACGCAACCTTCAGATTGCGAGTTAAATGCCTTAACCACCTGGCCGCACCGAACCTGTCTCTGGACAGAATGCAGTGGAAGTTTTGATTGTACTTCAATTATATTATTTAACTTGTTATTGGGTATGATTTCTTTGGTTTCTCTTTGTTGTCCTATATTGAGTAATAATTGGGTAAGATAATAGAAAATATTTTATATAATATTGAAATGTTGAAGGTAATTATATGACTTGTTTTACCGCTAGAATTAAAGGATTCGCTTTTGCATGATTTTCGACTTGGTAAAACCTCGTCAAAGAAACATTTATTCCGAAAACATCTCTGACATCACATACATTTTTGCATTATTTCATGACGTATTCACTTTCTTTATCATCATCACCATCTTCAATCAAGACCAAGACGTCATTATCAATGAAATTCATATCATTATTTTCATTATTGATATTCCCAATATTTTCATTGTAATTTGTCCATGGTCGTTTTCTTCTATCGTTTGTTGCATTATTAGTACTTGCCAATACACTTTTTTTTTATACTTTTCCCACGTCTCCGACCCATTTTACCAAAAATTGGTTTACCGCCATATTCACAATAACAACGAGAGCATGCTAAGCATTTGAACATCTATGCTTTTTGCGTTTACATGAAAAAGGTTCCATTTTTTTTTACAATCGTTGAAGCAGTCATTAGCAATTTCGAACCATTGTTTTGGAGCAGTCAGTGATCCACTGAAGCTAAAAATGGGCTAAATCGCTGTCTAAAAAAAAGAAAAAAAACAACGAAAAAGCCTATTTCCGGAATGGGTCATTGTTTTCTGACCAACATGAGCTTACCCAATTTGTTAAAAAGAACAATTAATACTGCTTAAAGAGAGCTCTAAGTTACTTACAAAAATAAAAGTGTGTGTAAAATAAGCTCTTTTAAGAGCATATATATATATACCTCTTGTCACACAGAAAAGTAAAGATCATTAAATTAAATTTTTTGGTTGTATCCACTTAGTGCCTACAAAAATAGTATTATCGATTAGAGATTATCCTGATATACAGTTAAGATACATTTTTAAACTTGCTTATTGATTACAGAGATTATCCTGGTATAAAGTTAAGATATATTTTTAAACTTGCTTATTAATTACAGAGATTATCCTGACATACAGTTAAGATGCATTTTTAAACCTGCTTATTAATTACAGAGATTATCCTGACATACAGTTAAGATGCATTTTTAAACCTGCTTATCGATTACAGAGATTATCCTGATATACAATTAAGATGCATTTTTAAACCTGCTTATCGATTACAGATATTATATTGATACACATTTGTAAACCTGCTTATTGATTACAGATATTATATTGATATACAGTTAAGATACATTTTTAAACCTGCTTATCGATTAAAGGCCCCGAAATGGCTCAGCGATAATTCCGCAGGCTTACGACGTTAAAAATTGGGTTCTGATACCCATGTCGAGCAGAATGCAGATAGCCCATTTTGTAGCTTTGTACTTAACAAAAATCAAACCAAATCGATCAAAGAGCTTATCCTGGCATAGAGTTAATAAACAATCTTAAACCTACTAATCAATTACACATTTTAGATACAAAGAAAGGTTCAATGAAACTCTGACATTAAAAATGTATCGTTAGGTGAAATTCGACAAACTTTATTAGTTTTCAAACCACTTTATCAAGTGGATGATCAATAGCTCTTACTATTTCAATGTCATAAATGAAAGTCATAAACGACGGTTTCTAGAGGGGAATTTTAGTGGGTTTTATTTTTTCCGAGTTGACAACAATAGGAGTCTCGGACTTCCCCGTTTGGCTTCTGATATGTCACATAAGACAGTAGTTCTCAAACCTTTTAGTCTCGGATCACATCGGAGGGCAAAAGACCAAGCACAGCACTTATCAGTCCTACTCCACCCGCTTTCACTTGCCACCCCAAGAAAAATTCATCAGAATTAATGGGAAGGGTGGCTTCGGCTGTGGCGTTGCATTGCGTGTCATTGACTTGGATTTTGGACCAGCCCGCGAACCATGCGTCATAGTTCGAATACTATACTTTAAAAACCACTGGCATAAGGTGATTTTCAGATTTAAAATGCAAAACACCAAGCTATAGTATATACCAAACTGCCCTAGATTAGATGCAGATAAAAGTCTGGTAAAATTGGAGTGAAATTTTTTCCTACCTTTCTTAGGAGCAGTTTGGCCATTAATGTATAGGTTAAGCCTTATTCAAAAATATTTTAATTTTGAAAGTTTATGTCTCCGCGTAATTTCAGTTTACTACTGTACTTCCAAAAGCATTATAATCTATCTATATACTACTAAAACTCTAAGATTGTTTGTTTGTGGGCTTGTATGTAATTAAATACAGCAAAACGGCGCAAAATACCGTCACATTTGTAATGAAATGAGAATAGGAACAGAATAAAACAAGTTTCGTTAAAATCGGGCCACGGGTTACCGAGTTAGCCCCGTTTTTCGGTCACTTTTATGAAAATTTCTAGATGAATTTAGGTACACTAGATGGCGACACATATCGATTTATCTATCTATCTATTCGTTTTCCACCTGATGAATCACTTTAAAATATCCTCTATACAACAATAGATGCACAACAGAAATTAAATGATGAGATGAAAATGTGTTATAACGACGCGTAAAAAGAACAACAATAAAATGGACCTACACTATTACTGACTATTTGCAAATAGTAACTATGAAGACGAGGTAATGAGATAAAAATGAAGTCGGGAACAACAACAAAATTTTATAAACGAAGACCTTTCGCCGAGCATTAGCTATTATATGATTTCCCTGTCAATGTTCCCATCTTCATTAAAAGGCGTAAGATGACAACAATCAATTATCTTTTCTTGAATTATGAATAACACGAATGGATTGAAATATTTAATTAAATTATCTCAAAATAAACCTTCATTTCGGTGCAATATTGAAATTAGCTTGAATTCTTCATAACCTCTGAATAGTGGGTGACCTCACGGGTTGTCTAGTTAGATATAAAATCAAATTACACAAAAGAAAATATTAACTTTTTCCAATGTATAGTAAAATAAACATCTTTGTAACTTACCTTTTATTAGATAAACATATTAGGAACAGAATGACTAAACACTGCCACGGTATTCAAATACCTTACTTTTCGACTAAATAAACATACTATTGGCATTAGGCGTATTTCGGCGATTTCTTTAAATTGGTTATAGCAAATGACGTAGTATTTCGCATGCGCATTAAGTTTTTTATTTTACTACAAAATAATTGAAAACGGTATGAGGGAAGACTTTTCACGAGGAATTCGTGTTCAAAATTTTAGCAATCAAGTATTCCACATTTAAGAGTTTGGCTGCTAGATCTCCGATAAAAGCAATTTCTAATATACGTGAAAGCATTTTTCATGCGACTTGTTCTGCCTTGTTTGATGATATTTATTAGATTTCTGGAGTTTTAATTTTTAGGAAGGCATTTTTTTATTTTGTTTAAAATATTGTATTTTTGCTATTAAAATGTTTTAGGACTTGGTTTCTTTGGAACGATTTGTTTTACTTTTTTAACCATGGTTCATATTATTAAATATATACATCCAATAAGCAATAGAGTTAAAACAATTGGACATTAAATATATGACTTTAGAAATAAAATTATATACACAATTATTTTGTGTATATGAATATATACACACTGTATATTAATATGTATATATATATATTAATAATTTGTAGCTATGCTTATAATTTTTATCAACGAAATTCGTTTAAACTTTTCACAGTGGTTACCCTTTGGACATATAAGTTTCTCTGAAACTATCGAACAAAACTTACAATAATTCTAGTCAATGCGACAGTATATTATCACTGTCTACCAGAACTCATGAGTTGGTTTGAAACACAACATTCAGTCTCTGTCAAAACGATATTTATTACAGTCGTTTACAATACATCAGTTAGTATGGTATATGATTTTTGGTATTGAGCAAAGGCCAGTTTCATAACACATTCTGAGCTTGTATATCATGCTTCGCCATCTTGAGGCATTTTATACCACAATAGTTGATATAATATTGCAACTTGACAGCAATAAGTATTCATTCTTAATTATTAATGTTAAATAGATAAAATAAATTTTACACACGCAGAACCTCCAAACTTAAACTTTAGAGTTTCATTTTTTTTCTTGTAATAACAGCAGTATCGTACCTTGACAGCAATAAGCAATCGTTCTTAATTATTAACGCTCTATAAATGAAATAAGTATTGTACACGTAGACCCTTCGATTTTTAGCTATAGGGTTTCATGTAGTTGATTTTCGTTTTGCCAAAAATCTCTTATAATGGGAATAACTTTTTTCCCCCAATAACAATCATTTCTTGTTTTTGACACTGTTGTGTTAGTTTATACACATAAGTTCTACCACGCTTGACTTATAAGTTGCTTTCTGTACTCAAAACCTGTAAGTTCATCATCAGTATCGTTGATTTTTATAATCGCATGCGCTTACTTCATTTCACGATAAAACAATTGAAAGTTTTATTATAACATTTTTAGCTTTTGTATATTTTACGAGTTGAAAAATTAATGCATGTAGACTAGTCAGGCGAATGCTAAATCAAATTTAGTATTTATTAGTATTCTAGTAAATTTTGTTGACTAGCTTTTTCAATTTTGATCTAATGTGATATAAGTTTGCTCATGCAATTTTCATCATAGCTCATTATTATTGCTGTAGAAACTATTTTGATTTTTATGATCACAGACATTTGTACAATATTTGAAAACAGTCAATTCCAACGTATATGTGGTTTAAGAAAATTACTACAAAAATATGGATTATCAAATATTATATTGCTGTAACGGTTTCTGTTGTTAAGCAGGTTGTTTGGAATTATTCGGTGAAAAGTAGAATACAAAGTTCATTCAAAACAAAAGCGTTTTATTTCTTCGAGTTTTACAAGTTCCAGTCTCAACGGGTTTACGTAAATAATGATAGACCTAACTTCACAGTAGAGGTTAATATAACAATTTTACTTACTTGCTAGTTCTACAAAACGTATGGCGTGTCTCTTATTACTTTGTTTGAAACACAAGCTTAAAAGATACAGCACTGAAAAAAACAGACTACAAATTCAATCAAGCAATATTTAGTTATTTCACAATCAATATAACGTAATAAAAGACAATACACTGTAATAGAATAATTACGATTAAGCCATACCCAAATCGTGTGACATCAAACTTCCCTCTGGCCATTCAGCATTACAAGCGTCTAAACTAAGAAACATATAATCGTTACATTATTAATTACCACAGTATATTTCCTTGAGCCAAGGATGAAACAATATTTGGAGAAGTTGAATACACCGTAGAAAAGTCCGGAGTCTGCTGTATTCAAATATGCAATTCATTTGATAATAAAATATCAAATTATCACTTGTCCTTCATTGTCTCATGTCATCTTGAGACTGGTGAAATAATCTATTACCACAAAGACACACGAATTGATTATATCTTTTTTCTTTTTTTTTCAAATCATATTATGCGACATTTCTCCATTGTCTGGTTGAAGACCTTGTTCTTGATCTCATGATCTGGCGGAAGGCAACTACTATCATCACTACTGTCTTTGTCAGCACCAAAACCTATTTTTAAGTGCTGTCACAGCATCTTTAGGCTTGATAGATTGATATACCCCAACAAAAATTCTCAAAAAGTCCATCGTAATCGCATCCTTAGCGGTTACACAGGTTGCTAGTCGAACATCTCAGAACCTTGTACATGCAGGTAATGGGAAATTAATGGTGATTTATATTTATATGCTGAAAAATATAAAAGTTCCTGTCATGGTCAGCAGAGCTTGAAGCTATCTGATGAAGATCTATTGGACTCTGGTCTCTAAAACAGATACAAAAACGGGCGAAGAAAAAGAATGCTCATGTACTGGACCCGTCGGTTACACAACAAGATGTACTGTCATTAACTTTGCAGTTTCTGATGATGATGTGACCAGTCATAACTTGGTCAGTTTTCTCCAATTTGGAAACTGAAAATTGTAATAGTCATATCTCATCGTTTACTACATCTTATGTACGTTTCACCAAAATCGAATATATCCCAGATTTTAAAAATCCGATCCCTGCCACAGAGGCACCTATGACTGAAAGAAAGATCCTGTGTTAAATGTGTGAAATAAAGTGCGATCGAAATTTTGATTAACAAAAAATATTTTTCTTCACTCATTTACTGTCCCTAAACCTCCTACTCACCAAATCTTTTCCACAATTTTCTTTTCCGTGGCTTATGGTACGAAGATCAGATAACCTCTTGTCTTTCATTATCACATGCCATCTACTATCACTACTATCACAAAGGTAGATGATTGAAGGAATCTGCTGGTGGTTTCATCCTTGATTAAAAGCGGTAGTGGCATAAACCTCTGGCTCTTCAATAATTTGATTCCCCTCTGGAAAAGTCTTTAAGGCTGTCCACTTGGCTGTTCTTTTGCTGACATACTTCCATAGACTGTCATAGTAGATTACCTGGATTCTCTGAAGATTGCAATGGTGTGTAGACTTTCTGAATATTTAACCTTCCAGATAATCCTCACTACAGTTACATTCAGCATATACATCATACCAACTTTTCATCTTATAATTAGCTGATTTAAGCTTTTCTCGGGTAAAGTCGTGAATGTCACACATAATGCTCCTTACTTTGCATACTCTTTTGAGTTATGGTTCTCAGTATATGAGTACAGTTTCAATTCTTTTTCAAACGTCAGTGATGCTGATGAGTTGCCTGTAGCTTCATGTATTGATGTTCAATAACTCACGAGTACTCTGATGTCCATTCAAACCAATGGTTAATTGATTTAAAAGTGCACTGTTCCATTTGAAAATGGGTCAAGGAATGTGGTTCCGGTATTTATGATTTCAAGAACTGGACACATCTCTGCAAACAAGGCTGATTCAAAGTTCCATCCTTGATATGAGTGAGGTTCCATAGGCACACAAAATCTTGAAATAAATATATTAACGATATTCATTGATGGAATTTCTGCTTCCTGTTTAAGAAAACAAACTCTTCTTGCAGTTTGGTGAAATATATTCATCACCACCAGTTGTCCATGTTCTTTCCTTTTAGATGAACCTTTTCCCAAACAGCACAGTTTACATGATTTACGTAAATCATCTAACAATCTTGGCCATTCAACACAGTAAAAGTATTCTTTATAATCTCCCGAGACTTCTCAACACCTAAGTGTCAGCTGTTAGAAGGTTATAGAGATGATAGAGTACTTCTAATTGTAATAACTGTGGATGTACCAACTGAAGTTGTACTTTATGTCCACTGGTATCTCCATGTTTTGAGCATAATAAACCTTCTTATATGAATAATGGATACCACTGTTAGCAGTATATATTTGTCTGAGAACTGTATTGAGCAACTGTCTGCAACGAGTGTGTTGCTCTGCACCATTCCTGATCTACTAAATGATTGGTTTAACACTACACACTTGGCTTGAGCGTCTTTCAGTTCATTATTTGACATTATTTCACCATCTGTGGGTGTCTCATCTTGAGTTATGTTCTGTTGCACTTTAGGTTGATTGTATTAACTATACTTACCACTTCTCACAGTGTTTATATTCTTTGTTAATACAAGGCTTTTCAGGCAATGTATCTGAATTTCCATGTTTCTGTCCAGAAAGGTACACAATGTTAAAATTTTACTCCTAAATTTTCAGGAGTCACATTGCTATCTGGCTTTCTGGATTATGGAAATTTATCAGCTATTTCGATGCTACATGATCTATCTGGAGTGACCATTTCTATCCATATAGTGATGGAAATCCCTGAACAAAACTTAATAGTTCGTTCTGTAATAAATCCTTTATTAAATTATTATTTCTTCTTCTTCGTGGTCTTTTTTTAATTTTCTGTCTCTTTCCTCTTGATTTTTATTTTAACTTCTGTCTCTTTCTTCTTGATCTATTTTTTAACATTCGTCTCTTTTTTTTCTTTATCTTCTTTTAATTGTATATCTCTTCTTCTTAATATTTTTATATCCTTCAATCATTTGCATTAAATCTTCCATCTTGCTTCGAACACGATTGTCAACTCGAAGTTTCATCACCAAAATAACCTCTTTTCTAACTTCAGTGTTTTGGATTACCTGGTAATAAGAATAATACAAGTACATGTCACTTATAGATAATAAAAGTGATTTAATTCTTCAAGTTCCAACCTTCATGGTCTTATATAACTAACCGTAGGCCTAACTAGAAATAAAAACTAATAAAACAATTTCACTTACTTTCCAATTCTCTTGCTCTGTTAACCATAGGCCCGGCATGGCCAGGTGGATAAGGCGCTCGTCTCGCAATCTGAGGGACGCGGGTTCGAATCCCCTTCCAACCAAACATGCTCGCCCTTTCAGCC
>NW_013666031.1:288782-291046 GCF_000517525.1 Limulus polyphemus
CCTTCCTTCTAGTCTTAGACTGCTAAATTAGGGACGGCTAGCGCAGACACTTCTCGTGTAGCTTTGCGCGAAATTCAAAAACAAACAAACTGTTAACCACATGGCATATCTCTCTCATTACTTCGTTGTAAACAGACTCAAATTTACATCACTGAACTAAATAACTGGTTGAAATCAACAGAAAAACTGACTCATTCAAATAATACTTCATAATATAAACTCAATTTAACCTATTAATAGACTCAATAATCCGGCAAAAGTAATTTACTCTAATATAGCTCGAGTTTTATACTCTGAAACTTTGGAGAACATTTAAGAAGTTAAACCATGCGTTCATCACGTTTGTCAAACCTCTCGTTGCCCAAACCGCAATAAAAACTTATAAATTAAAAATAAAACATAGTCTCCCGTAATATAAAATAATGTACTGAAACTTCTTGCAAAATGAGAATTTTTGCAAATTATATCATAAACGAAATGTACAAAAGTCAACGACAACCAAAAACAAAAAGCGAAGTACAATATTACCACATCACATCTTATTTTAACCGTATACATTGGCTCACAGTGATAGCATCTCATTAGAGACAAAGATGGATGACACTTTTCTTATCAATATATACATATATACAATGAGGTTATCTAAGCTTCTATATTTATTTTTTCTGCCCTATCTATGCTTTACTATTTTATCATATATATATATAACCATTATCCATTCATTGTTAATGATTGGATGAATTTGTAGTAAAAGGGCAGACTAAAAATGTAACTATCAACTGTTTACAGCGATAAATTGTATTATTAGTCTGGTGGTTAGAGCTCTAGACTTGCAATAGAAGGGTCGCGAATTAAAATCCCGTCGCCGAACGTGGTCGCCCTTTTAGCGTGGTGACATTATAATGTTACGGCAGTGCCATTATTATTTTCAGAATACATATTGCTATCATACACTTAGCTCCAATTTCCCTGTAACAGTTATTAAACGGCTTATAAGAAATGAATTTATGTCAAATGTTCAGGCGATTCAAGTTTTTATTCCAGAATTAATATATCCTTTTATTTGACACTTACTTCGTGTTATCTTTGAGTAATCTAGCTTAGTTCAGTTTTAAAGGAAATGGAATATAAAAGTGTTAAAAACTAGCACAAGTAACTTTCAAGTATCACCTTAAGTCGCGCCTTCTTATGGAAACATTTGTATGCCATGAGGTACGTTAGCCAAGTAACTTAAAATTATTAAGAACTTCACAGGTGAGCTAACTGTATATAGACTACTATTGAATACATTTTAAAAATAGCTTATAAGTGAATGAAGACAACAATACTGTTACGTCTCTGATCGTTTGTTAATTTCCGGTATAAATTCTTCCCGAGGAACTTCGGCGATACAAGTCCTTTCTTAAACAAAACTAGTTTATTCTTTCTAAATACAACTTTGCAATACACAGAATTTCCACGGCTACTTTAACGTAAACACACGCTATAATTCACAACGATTCACAAACTTTACTTACAGTCACTACTGCTCACTTGACTCAATTATCTGTCTATCTGCTATTCTCTATATCTCCCTTTATTTGCCGGGTTTATATACTAAAATAGAGGGCGTCTGGCAAACACTAGAGATGCCAGGAACAGTCATGATCCTTCTAGAAACTCATGAGATGTTACCAGTGTCACGTGACTTCCGCTGTCGTAACACTGCCCCTTCTTTAGTAGTGTTCGTCCCGAACAATAGCCAGTTACATGAACCCAATAGATAATTAACAATAACTTGATTAAATGTACAGAACTTACAAACACAAAATTAAAATACAACAAAGTCTCCTAATTTTACAGGACGTATCTTCTTCTGTACTGGCCTCCGTCTCGTTGGATTCTGCTTCACGTGAGGTTCATCTGCTCCATCAGGAAATGTCCTATTATTGGTAACTGATGTGACTGTTACCGATAATAGCAACTTAATCAAGGGCTTCACTGTTTCCCTTCTCTAATCCGGGTAGAGTTTCTTTTTCAACAGTGGCTTTTTCAGGTGACACGTCTTCAGCAGAATCATTTGTTCCATTGTTCCCTTCATTCCAACTGAAATGTCCTGGACCATGATAACGCCAAAGCCTGTTGGCATGCACCACCTTTGGTTTACCTCGCCGATCACATTTTATTCGGAAAGTCACGTCTGAGAGATGATCCACTATGTCATATGGGCCTTCCGATGGAGAAAACAACTTAGGAGACTTCGCTTTGGTCTTATACAACCACAC
>NW_013666031.1:291574-293264 GCF_000517525.1 Limulus polyphemus
GGAATCAGCAGGCGTTTTCGAGTTTGAACGCACTTGATGGTGAATATCATCCATCCTTCCAGATAACACTTTCCCGAACTCTGACACATTTTCAGGCAACTCTTCGTAAGGTGGGCGTCCTGTTATCAGATCCATTGGCAACCGAAGTTCCCAAAAAAACATCAGCTTTGCTGGAGTGCATCCAGTGGCTTCATGCTCTGCTGTCCTATAGGCCATCAACAGTGGAGGGAGTAAGACATCCCAGTCATCTTGGCAGCTATTACAAAACTTTGCCAATTCCTGTCCAAGTGTACTTTTTACCATCCCATCAGACTGTGGGTGAAGTGGCATTGTCTTGGTCTTTCGTATGCCCAACAACTTGCAGCATTCTTGGAACACAGCTGATTCGAAGTTACAGCCTTGATCTGAATACAGTTCGTATGGCATACCAAACCTGAAGAAGAAGAAATCACTAATAGCCGAAACTACAGTTGTAGCTTCCTGATTTGGTATTGCATAAGCCTCAGGCCACTTGGTGAAATAATCCATCACCACACAAATGTACTTGTTTCCAGCACGAGTTTGGGGCAAAGGACCAGCAATGTTAACGGCTACTCTTTCCATTGGTGCGCCAATTTGATATAACTTCATTGGAGCACATCCCATATGCTTGGGTCCCCTTTTAGCACAACATGTACTGCATGCCCTGCACCATTCTTCCACATCTTGCCTCATACCTATCCAGTAAAATCTTTGTCGTAGGTGTCTAAATGTCTTCTTAACTCCGAGATGTCCTCCTGTTAAACTATCATGGGATTAACGCAGCACAACTCCCCGTAACTTTCTCGGTATAACTGTTTGCCAGGTCGTCACTTTCACATCTGCAGTTTCCCATCTCTGGACAAGAATACCATCTTCAAGCTTCAACTGGTCCCATTGTGCCCAATAGTTCTTTGTCACAGGGCTTAAGCTAGACACCTTCTCCCAAACAGGGTGCAAAACACTTGCTTTTAGAAAATCAATTATTGGCTTCAAATCTTGGTCTTTCCTCCTGTTCTGCTTTAATATCTATACCTGGTTCTATTTCACCATCACCAACTCCTTTAGTCACTTTGACTTCAGCTTGATGGCACCTAGTTAGTCCAACCTCTCTTTTAACACTTACTGGGATTTGGCATTTTTTGTTCTCAAACGTCATTTTATCAATATTAATTACACACTTCTTCAGTAGTAAGTAATCTAACCCTAATATGCATTGGTCTTCAATATCAGCCAAGTACACTTTCTGTCAGTCCTTCATGCCCATGAGCTCAATAGTTACCCACACTGGTCCCCACAACCTTGCATAATGTTCTGTCACACCACAGAGCTTCTGGTACTCCTTTGTGATCCAGCACCTTGATACTCACATGGGTTTGCTGAGATGCAGAATCTATTACAAAGTTGCACCTTTGGCCATCCAGCTTTCCTGTCACGTAGACACTATGTGTGTTTGCCATTTTATAATTAGCTGTTGGGACTTTCACAATTGGGGTTGGTAGGCGTCCATCAACACCAACCACTACTGGTCTCCTTGAGGCTAACTTATTGGTAACATTCTTCTTACACTGGCTCCTCATATGTCCTTGCTCTCCACAGTTTGAACAACCTTTCTGGGTAGCAGCCTTTCCTGCTGTGACATCTTCCCTGTGTTGAAGTTTCCAGCATTCAG
>NW_013666031.1:294186-295287 GCF_000517525.1 Limulus polyphemus
AATGGGGGTTGATGGGCGTCCCTTAACACCAATCACTGTTTGTTTCTCGAAGCTGACTTATTGGTAGTATTCTTCTTACACTGACTCCTCATATGTCCTTGCTCTCCACAGTTTGAACAACCTTTCTGGGTAGCAGCCTCTTCCTGTTTTGAATTTGCCGGCCTCTCTGAAAGCCGACCTTTTCTGGCCTTGAATCCTGATGACTGTATCAACATTGGAACCTTTGTGCTGGACTTAACATAGGATTCAAATTCAAGAGCTCTGGCCATTGCATCCTGCACAGTAGAAGGGTGTGCTTGCTTCACTTATATCTTCAATTGTGGACTGTCCAAGGCATCTACAAACTGATCCCTCAGCAACAACTTGAGGACATCGGGTGGTGCAGTTGGGTAGGCCTTGTGTGCCATACTTTCCAAGTCCTGTGCCAGCTCTTGCAGGCTCTTCCCTTTAGCCCAGACTCTAGTCCTAAACCTAGCCCTGTAGACTTCGGACTGATTTTGCGTTCCATACCTGAGCTCTAGAGCAGCTACCAGTGTTCTATAGTTGTGCCTGTCGTCTGCTGACAACTTTCCAAGTATTTCCAGTGGTTGTCCTTTCAGGCTCGTAGCGAGGTATACTGCTTTCTGCTCTTCTGTCCATCCATTCATTTCTGCCAGGAGCTCAAATTGTGCTCTATATGCTTCCCATTGTGCCTTCCTATCGAAATCCTGTGGTTTCCTTCGTACTGGATAACCCCTATTGCTGACACTCATGTCTGGAATGTGACTTCTGGCAGGATTGAAGATGTCTGCATTAGGGTTTAGCTGCGGGGTCTGAAAGAGCTTCCTGTTGTCTGGGGCTGAATAGGCCCATGGCTAATATATCCTCCTTGTGTAAAAGACAATAAATCGTCTTTTCCATTTGTGTATGATGACTTTCTCTCTGTAATCTCTCTTCTTGTTTCTTTTCTCGTTCTTCTTGTTTCTTTTCTTTTCCTCCAATAACTGCTGTAATCTCTCTTCTTGCTTGTTTTCTTTTTCCTCCAACAACTGCTGTAATCTCTCTTCTTGTTTCTTTTCTTCATTCTTCTTGTTTCTTTTCTCATTCTTCTTGTTTCTTTTC
>NW_013666031.1:296332-299295 GCF_000517525.1 Limulus polyphemus
CTGCTGTAATCTCTCTTCTTGCTTGTTTTCTTTTTCCTCCAACAACTGCTGTAATCTCTCTTCTTGTTTCTTTTCTTTTTCCTTCAACAACTGCCATAATCTCTCTTCTTGTTTCTTTTCTTTTTCTTCCAACAACTGCTGTAATCTCTCTTCTTTCTTTTCTTTTTCTTCCGACAACTGCTGTAATCTCTCTTCTTGTTTCTTTTCTCGTTCTTCTTGTTTATTTTCTCATTCTTCTTGTTTCTTTTCTCATTCTTCTTGTTTCTTTTGCTGTTCTTGTAATGCTGCCATCAAATCTGCTAAGCTGTAGTTTGATTTGCCACTTCTCGTTTCAATCTTCTTTTTCTTTCTTTTTTTAATCCCACTTCTGACACCAATTTGTTATGTCTCTGGTCGTTTGTTAATTTCCGGTATAAATTCTTCCCGAGGAACTTATGTGATACAAGCCCTTTCGTAAATAAAACTAGTTTATTCTTTCTCAATACAACTCAATACACACGGTCATTTTAACTTAACACACGCTATAATTCACAACGATTCACGCACTTTACTTAGGGTCACTACCGCTCACTTGACTCAATTATCTGTCTCTATATCTGTCTATCTGCTATTCTCTATTTCTCCCTTTATTTGCCGGGCTTATATACTAAAATAGAAGGCATCTGGCAAACACTAGAGTTGCCAGGATTATTCATGATCCTTCTAAAAACTCATGACGTGTTAGCAGAGTAACGTGACTTCCGCTGTCGTAACAATACTGAATATCAAAATGATCGACAGTGATCTAAAGAAAAGGCTGAAGTGTTTAAAGTGATTGTTGTTCAAATTTGTTTTATACATTGAAAGTTATTTGTCACAAATAACATATACTTTTCCATTAATCTCTGAATATATGATTTTGGTTAATATAATAATTTTCGTATAGGTATTTAAACCTTAATAAGCCATCTATATATATCATCAAACATAACACAGCTGAGCAAATAATAGTGAATAGGGTTAGTATGTCGTTGATATAAGTCTTAGTCTCCATCTAATTCTATATTACAAATGTGTCTTAAACATTTTAAATTGTTATTTATAAAGACTCATCTATTGCTTAGCATTAAGCCTGAGGGTTTACAACGCTAAAAATCGGGTTTCAATAGCCGTAGGAAACAGAACACAGATAGCCCATTGTGTAGTTTGGGCTTAACAACCAACAAAATCTTTAAAGAGATAGGCTTCTGACACTGTCCTAACTTCGGGAGAATACCTAGTAAAACGTAAAATCAAACTGTGACAAGATAAATGACAATTTCCGAGAACTTATTTTTAACTTGTGAATTAAACGAGACACGTGAATTCAAGTTCTTTTTTTTTATTGGTAAGTAATAGTGTTTAGCAAAGTTTGTTATTCAAGTGTGAACCTTTTTTGCATTCCTACTTTTTAATTTTAACTTCAGGATCTTATAAGATCACAATATCTAATAAATTGGATCATAAAATGGGAGATTTGTCTAATTGCATATATTTATTTTGCAGAAACAATGTAAACACTTTTATTATGTGGAGTTAATAAGTTGTATTATCCATATGCTTGTGAACATATCTTTTTTCTTTCTTTTTACCTGTATTGTTAAGTGAGAGAGAGGGGGTTTATTCTCAATCTTAATAATTGTCTTTCATTACAGATTATGTCTGACAATCTTATCAGCGGATAACAAATGTTTAGATACATTTATCTGCAGCTGTTTTTCACGAACCAACCAGTAAAGAGCTTTGTAAACAAATGTAGCACTGTTGTTTTATAAAGACACAACCAGTGTTTTCTAAGAATTTACTTTTGGTAAAGCTTTGTCAAAAATATACAATTTTATAGTATTCATACATATTGTTACGACAGCAGAGGTCACGTGACGCTAGTAACACGTCACGCACTTCTAGAACGTTTATGAAGCCTCGAGAGGTTACTAGATTTCGGTATTCTTATACATGTAAGACGGTCAAGACGTGACGGCAACAATGTAATTGAACTGCGGACAGAGAGAGACATTTTGTTGAGTCGAGCACATGAGGCATTCGTTTGTTATAGCGCGACTGTGGGAATTAAGTGTATTGCAAAGTTGTATTCAGAAAGTCAAGTCAATTGAGTCAAGTGAGCGGTAGTGACCCTAAGTAAAGTGCGTGAATCGTTGTGAATTATAGCGTGTGTTAAGTTAAAATGACCGTGTGTATTGAGTTGTATTGAGAAAGAATAAACCAGTTTTATTTAAGAAAGGACTTGTATCGCTAAAGTTTCTTCGGAAAGAAATTATACGGAAAATTAACTAACGACCAGAGACGTAACAAATTGGTGTCAGAAGTGGGATAAAAAAAAGAAAAAAGAAGATGGTAACGGGCAAATCAAACTACACCTTAGCAGATTTGATGGCAGCAATACAAGAGCAGCAAAAGAAACAAGAAGAACGAGAAAATAAACAAGAAAAGAAACAAGAAGATCGAGAAGGAGACCAGTATAATTATGATATTGAATACAGAGAGGGAAAATTTCATGGTAATGCCGATGGACTGAGCCAATGACTCTGCAAAAGTGACTGCAAACATTGCTGCAAAAGAGAGGTTGAACTAACCAGGTGCCATCAACCTGAAGTCAAGCCAACTGAAAGAGCTGATGATGGTGAAGTGGAACCAAATATAGATATCAAAGCAGAACAGGAGAAAGACCAAGATTTGAAGCCAATAATCGATTTTCTAAAAGCAAGTGTTTTGCATCCTGCTTGGGAGAAGGTGTCTAGTCTAAGCCCTGTGACAAAGAACTATTGGGCACAATGGGTCCAGTTGAAGCTTGAAGATGGTATTCTTCTCTGGATATGGGAAACTGACGTCCTGGCAAACGGTTATACCGAGAAAGGTACAGGAAGTTGTGCTGCATCAATCCCATGATAGTTTAACAGGAGGACATCTCGGAGTTAAGAAAACAT
>NW_013666031.1:299377-306358 GCF_000517525.1 Limulus polyphemus
GATTAAGTAGATGAACCCCACATAAAGCAGAAGCCAACGAAACGGAGACCAGTACAGAAGAAGATACGTCCCGTAAAATTTTTTTTAATTTTGATTTTGTGTTTGCAAATTTTGTACATTTAATTAAGTTATTGTTAATTGTTTATTGGTTTAATGTAAGTGGCTATTGTTCGGGACGAACAATACTAAGGAAGGGGCAGTGTTACGACAGCGGAGGTCACGTGAATCTAGTAACACGTCACGCGCTTCTAGAACGTTCATGAAGCCTCGAGAGGTTACTAGATTTCACTATTCTTGTACATATAAGACGGTCAAGACGTGACGGCAACAATGTAATTGAACTGCGGACAGAGAGAGACATGTTGTTGAGTCGAGCACGAGCACGTGTGGCTTTCGTTGTGAATTATAGCGTTTGTTATAGCGCGACTGTGGAAATTAAGTGTATTGCAAAGTTGTATTCAGAAAGAATAAACCAGTTTTATTTAAGAAAGGACTTGAATCGCTAAAGTTTCTTCGGAAAGAAATTATACGTAAAATTAACTAACGACCAGAGACGTAACAATATATTGTTATAGATATACATGTGGTGTACATTAATCAAATTAATTGATCGATAATTTTGAAACTCAAAATTTTCTACCTGACGACAGCTTCTACTAACCGTTAGTTAGTGGCTCTTGGGTACAGTTTTTGTTAGTTTTAATCATTTTGGCGGTCAATGTTTTATAGAAGAAAAAGCTTTTGATAGTAATCAGGAGATTTCACTTTTAAAGTGTCCCACGTCTTAGAAAAAGTTCGAAGAACTGATTCTATATCTGCTCCAGTATGTACAATGTTTCTCATAAACATAATCTTCGCTTACGTTTCAGGTATCAGTGACAAGTCTATTAGAATATTTAGTTCAGCAGGGATCCGAGCCCTGTAGTTCTTTCACACAGACTTTTGTCCACCCTACCAGTAAACCAAATTGTTAAAATTTCGTATTAGTAGACGAATAATATTTGTGTCAGAATTTTAATATATATATATATTCTTCTTTTTGCCAAGTGTCAAAATAATAAGGCTTTTACTTATATTTCTTTTTAGTATAAATATATACTGCGTTGTTTTTGGGGTTAGGATTCTTCTACAGTATGTATCTGTGACTTGTTAGCGATAAATTCAACCATGGATAAACAGCGCGCACTTCACTTGTTTTCAAAATATTATATATATTCGTAACAAGTTAAACGTATGTACAACAAATTCTTTACGTTATAGAGACTAAACGCATACCATAAACATTATATATATATAGTTCTCTTCTTCTTGTCAAAAGTCCACTTAGGCCTATTCAATTACTTTAGAATTTCAGTTGCCAAGCCGAATTATCTTCTCTATTACTATCGCACTAATATTCTGTATGTGATTCACATACAGTTGTGGCGCAAGTCACCATAATCATTTGGTCTTCTTTCTTCTGAAAATCCTCTGTTCCTTTTGTTAAAGTGCACCCAGGCTGATTCAATTACTTTAGAACCACGTTTTGACGGAATAAATTATTTTCTTATCTTTTCTACTGTTAGCCTTACTCTAACATATTAAACGTTAGGCCTACGTCAATCGTTTGGCTTATCACTTCTACGGTAGTTAACTTTTTCTTTCGTATCTTTACTCTCTTTTGCTATTATCTGTCTGCTGTTCCGCTGGTCTCATGGTTTTTATATCTTTATCCACTAATCATCCGTCCGCCTTCTATATTCTCGACGTCAATGTATTGCACGCGACGTCTCAACATCAATGTATTATTAACAAAACCTCCCACAATCGTCAGTCCTTAACTCTTATTATAAAAAAAACTAAACAATAATAAAATATTCAGTCACAAAAACAAATCAGTCAGTAACATCTAAACTAAAAAGTCCTTTTTATGATGACAATTTGCTAAAAAACCAAGAGAACTTGAATCTAAGAAATCATAATGCTACGGATAGAAGAACATTAGTTTTGAACTTCTATAACTAATAATTTAAATAGTTTACTCATTAACTTGTGGGAAAACAAGACTATACTGGATAAAAATGATAGCTCAAATAGGCTTAACGATAGAATTTAAAATTGAAAGTGATGTTTTTCAAGGCTGACAATTTTTAAAGAATCTGTATACTCCTCTACCGATTACACATCGGCCCCCGAATTTACGGATCTAAACATAGAAAAAACGCGGTTAAAATATAAGATAATTTACTATTCGACACCTCTTAGAAGTTTATCAAACTTAAGATCTCAGAAGTTTATACGTTAACTTATGACGGCTGTCAGTTAATTGATAAACTTACCTTTATTCAATTAAACAAAAATATAGATGCCATTAATTTTGCTTGTTACGTGCTGTTAGTTATCAGTTAAACCTAGAATTAGATGTACTTGCGCAGGGTCCCCAAAAGCGCTCTGTTTTAAGAGTAAATAAAACCAAAATTAAGAGTAACAAATATTTTTATTTCTAGCTTTGGAAGTTCATATGTTATGCTATGTTGTAGCCTACAGAGTGCATAATTCTTCTCGTCATTCATGGCGTGCTCACATTTTACTGACATCACAACAGTACAAATTGCAACGTTAAGAGTCCCTTATGTGATGTCATTTTAGTGTCTACTGACTGACTGACAGATAACACACTACTGTATGGTGGTGCGAGAGGTTAAAACAGGTGCTCCCTCCAAGTGACCTTCGGCCCCTTTCGGGAAAACAACAGTAGTTAATGAACCTAAAGAAACAGTTTACCTTATAGTTCCATTTATCGCTAGGAGTGCAGAACTAACTTATCTAGAATCTATAGTCAGAGACACTTCTATACAGCGTTTATTAATTAACATTTGCAAAATTAAATACCCAATTATTAGCTATACATATTTGTAAAAGGGCCAACGGCAATTGAATCTTTAGTTATGATAATATGTTAGATAGCATAACCAAATGTAAATGTAATTAATTTCCTTATATCTTTTTCTCCTATTGACCACTTACTCACTAATAATTTGTAGCCATCTTAATTAATGAGCGTAGGTCCCGAATTTCAGGAATGTTCTAGAATTAATTGTAAACACACTAAACAAGCAGTTAGTAAATCATTCAATGAAGTTCTCATTAAAAGAAGTAAAAATTAAAGATAATTTAAAATAACCCTACTTCGAAAATGGATAGAGTTAAATACATCATCCATAAACACATAACATGCTTAAAAAAGTGTTGTTTATATCAGTTATTGTTACGACTGTCGCATAGATACCCATTTTAAAACAGTGTTCCACAGTTTAAAGAATTTTTATCGCTCAGTATATTGTTGCCCGATGAAGCCTCCGGTAACAGCGTCGAAATAAAAGTATTGTTACGACAACGCAGGTCACGTGACGCTTGTATCACGCCACTTACTTCTCGAACCTTCATGAAATGTCGGGAGACTACTAGATTGGGGTAGTCTTGTATATATAAGACCGGCCAAGAAACAACATAAGGTAAAGTGTAATTGAACTGCGGAGAGAGAATATTGTTGAGCACGTGAGACGTTCGTTGTGAATTATAGCGTTTGTTATAGCGCGACTGTTGAATTTAAGTGTATCGCAAAGTTGTATTCAGAAAGAATAAACCAGTTTTATTTAAGAAAGGACTTGTATCGGTAAAGTTTCTTCGAAAAGACCTTTTACGGAAAATTAACTAACGAACGGAGGCGTAACAGTATTTTAACGTAGAGAAAAGTCAGTGTATAATTCTATATATATAGTTAAAGAAATTTACTATTAACAACAAACAAGATGTGATGGTAAGAAAAAAGTTATTTAACATTTAGATTAGTTATACAGTAGATATGTCATCATTCTAGCCCATAAAATACCTAACAATTTTATGTTCGTTTTTATAAAATTGTGTGTTTAATTTAAAAACATTAAAACGTTTTGTGTAACGAGATGTTTAAACGAGATGTTAAAACCGATATAGAAAGTATCATACAAAAATACATTACAATTATATTATCCTTCGGTTTACATTTTTTTTAAATCTTGTAATGTATTTTGGATTTTAAAGGTACGTAAAAAACTGTACGAATACACGTTTATTGCTAGATAATAAAGCTATGACTACGGAATTGTCAATTCTAATAGGTAATGAATTGAAATACATCAAATAACAAATATTGTAAAAAGTTGTTGTTATTTTAACGCAAAACTACACAATGGACCATCTGCGCTATATTCACCGGGGTCGAACCCCGAATGTTAGCGTTGTAAGTCGTAAATTTACCTTTGACCCAATAGGACCCACATATTCACTCCACAAGACTATACATTCGTACCGTGAACAATTTTTCTTGACTTTCCCTTTTCTTTGAAAATAAAAGACCTATCCGCATTACCTTTGCTTGTAAATTTAAGAAATAACAAACTATTACTGTATTGTTCACAAAAACATATCATGCTTCTTCACTCAATTAAGAAATCAAACATTTACCATCGGCCACTTTTGTAAAATAACTTCTGAATATGACTGCTTTGGTTTCATTTCAATAACGACTTTTGTTGTGTCAATCATATGAGAACCTCGCTGGTATCTTTTCTTGTTAAGTAAGGATAAAGATAATTTCTCGAGTACATTTTATCCACTATATAGCTTTTAGTTCTGGCTCTCAAGTTCTAAAACTGTCAAATGTGAAATTAATTTGTCATTTAGTGTAATTAATGTAGACATTTTTCTATTTTAATTGTACTAGTAGCAACTTTCAGTTCATTTGATATGTAAATTTCTGATTTTTCTATAATAAGTGCAAAACAAAAACAAAAAACGGAGCGTTCACGCCTCTTTTTACCATCAACTACAAAGTGTTGGTCTTTTTTTTTGTTTAAGGTATGTCTAAAAACCCAATAGTCTAAATGGCCCTATTCTGTTTTTTTTTTACTCTAGTTTAATAATAGTGTTAACAAATAAACAAGTTACACAATAGGCTATCTATATATATGCTGTGTCCACCACGGGTGTGGAAACCCTGTTTTCAATGTTATAAGTTTTCAGAGTTACCACTGAGCCCCTGGGGAAGGTGGCTAAAGCTACAAAAAAAAATAGAATAAAAAGAATGTAGACATGGCCAGTGAAATGAACATATTATTATAAGTTTGGTGACCGAAATATAACAAAAAAAATTAGAAGCACCCTATTTCAAGACCAATTAGAGACTTTTCTGTTGACGGCTGTAAAGAGAAATCTTTTAGTGAATCATGACAAAAACAAAATTTAGTCATTGTAGCTAAAATAAGCTACTTTTTGTTTGGTTTAGATGTATATTCCTTTACCCTTTACTGACCATTAATAACCAAAAATCCACGTTTTGGTGAAGAAAAGTAATTAGCAAATAAAATAATCTACTGTCAGGTCTCTATATTCTGTAGTTTCATATATACTTAATCCTATTAAAATATCTTTATTTTCTCTTTAAAAATAATTGCTTTTGGTGTTTAGCAGACAATTGGTAAGTCAAACAATCTTTAAAATGTATTCAGATAACGTAAAATTTAAATTTTCTTCCCCTAAAAGAGCACCATGGCTGGTCACTGAGATGGTCGTTTGGGGGAATTATATTCCCCACCTCTTGATCTAAACAACTTTCGGGCCGGATTTCTCTATTTTCCTGGCCTTCCTTCACAAAACTTCTATCAGTAATCACAAGAACAAATTAAAAGTTACCACTGTTTTATATTAAAGAAATTATTTCAAGCTATCTATTTTTCTCTTTCAACATATTTCTCCAATTCTGTCGACAAAGGAGGAATAGTTATGAGGCTTCATCTTACAGGTTGCAGATATATATTTATTAGAACTTGAATTTTCATACAGAAATCATACGCAGGAAGACTACAATAAAGCTTTATATATCAGTCGCACTTGTAGATATACGAATATTCTTAATATTCGTATACCTAATTTTCAAGGTTTTCTTAACACAGCCGAACAAATGTATTCACCAAAACTCACTCTAGAAAGATATCTCCCACTAAAAACAAAGCAATTTACCTGGATTTAGTTAACCATTTGTAAACTTTCCATTTTTAATTGTAGATATTTCAAACATGTCCTGTTATACTTGTTACTATTCACAGCTTATTAGACGTAATCAAATTACAATATTTTGCAGACAGAACTCATAAGCACTTTCATTATTGACAAATGAGGTTTCTCCTACCGCATTTTCCACACACAATTCATTCAGTTTTGCGACAGATTTAACATTCTTCCTGTTATCAGTTGTACTTTTAAATGTTTTACAGAATATCACGAACTTTTCAAAACTGCCACTTCTACATTGTACATAGATATGAAACAAGCTATATAACAGACAGTTTTATATATGGTGTAACATTGGGTGATTAAATAACGCCCCGGCATGGCCAGGTGGTTAGGGTGCTCGACTCGCAACCTGCCGTTCGCGGGTTCGAATCCCAGTTCTACCAAACATGCTCACCCTTTCAGACGTGGGGGCATTATAATGTGACGGTCAATCCCACTATTCGTTGGTAAAAGAGTAGTCCAAGAGTTGGTGGTGATGACTAACTGCCTTCCCTCTAGTTTTTCACTCCTAAATTAGCGACGGCTGGCGCAGATAGCCCTCGTGTAGTTTTGTGCGAAATTCCAAAACAAACAAACATTAGATAATTATTTCATTTTTCATGTTTTCAGTTGCTTTACTTTCTTTTCTAAGACTTATTATTATTTTTCATTGAACTTCTTCAAGTCTTATTGTATTACTTCTTGTTCCTCAGTGTTTTGTTAATGAAGCTCGGATTAGTTTTGTTTGAGACAGTTCATAATATTGTTACGTTGAGACAGTTCATAATATTGTTACGTCTCCGTTCGTTAATTAATTTTCCATAAATTCTTTCCGACTAAACTTTAGCGACACAAGTCCTTTCCTAAATAAAATTGGTTTATTCTTTCCGAATACAACTTTACGATACA
>NW_013666031.1:306368-308108 GCF_000517525.1 Limulus polyphemus
TTAATTTCAACAGTCGCCCTATAACAAACGCTATAACTCACGCCTCACGTGGCCAACAATATTCTGTCCGCATAAATTCAATTACTCATTACCTGTTCCGTCACGTTGTGACCGTATTATATATACCAGACTACCCCCAATCTAGTAGTCTCCCAACAATTCACGAAAGAACAGGATATTTCTAGAAGGAGGTGGCGTGATACTAGTCACGTGACCTCGCTGACGCAACAATATATTTGGTATATTATTTTTCTTATTATTACATATAACATTATTATATAGTAGCTATTTATTGCTATATTCATTTAATATCTTATTTATTATTTTGTATCTTCATAAACATTAGTTTTTTTTATGTGCTATCTGTATTAACCTGCTACTTGATTCTAAACCTAATGTGTGGTAATAATTTATTTGATGTTAGGCTCCTCTGAAGGTACAATGTCGGAGCCGTTCAATAGGTTTTTCATTGGTTGTACGAGTTTTGCTTATACATGGTTATACCAATGTTAAGATGTTCAACGAAGATTGAATCTACAACATTTCTTGAAGTTAAAAGCTAGTGCTTGTGTGTTCTTTATTTTTTCTTTAGTGTTACTTTCATAAAAGTATTGGTTAGAATGTTTGATATATCTATCTTATTATTATTTTATTATAGAGATTGTTTTGTATTGCTTGCTTAGAATGTGGATTTAGGACTAATTGAAATCTCCTAATCTGGCCGAACCTCATGAGGTATGGTTGGATTTACGACTGAAAATATTGTTAACAGCAAGAGTGCCCAATTCAAGAAATAATGCGCTATAACCTTTATAAGTGAGAACAATATGTTCAATTAAATGTATGCTCATTACCAGATTGAATTTTAGTTTGATATAAGTAAGTAGTTTGCTCTTATTGGAGGTGTAGAACGTTTCTTTATTCAGCTAATGTTTCTAAGTTTTCATATGCACTAATCTCTTGTTCAGAGAAACGTTGCGTACTGAAATGTTTTTTCCTGCTCCGCCCTCTTTCCACTTCAGCCCCTTAGAGTTAGGTTATGCTCAATTTAAAAACTGATATAGATATTTGTGCATGTTAGTGCGATTTGATGGTTTATCTCCCTTGAATATGTTTATCTGTAAATATCGTTGACATGGACAACCTAAGGATTGTGAGATACTACACTAGGACCTGATCTGACTTGAAAATATGTTAGTGTGGTATTCCTTTATACTTGCTTTGGTTCTTGTTCTGTGTACACGTTTTAAGCCTCCCCTTCAGCAAATTGCAGTCATCTAATGAAATAGAGATCAGCTTGTTGGTAAAGGCTACATAAGACTTTGTAGAAGGATGCTGCATTTTGGTCGAGATCAAGTTATATCTAATACTTATACATTGTTTTCTCTAAATATGAAGATCTTGTACCTGTGTTATTTTTATAATAAAGTTAATAACATATTTATTAAAATGATTTTTCTCAAATTATGATATGCAGGCAAGTCATATATTTCTACCCACTTTTGTGAAATAGGAATTTTTTAATTTTTCGTTTCTCTAATTTCTATGCAGTTTTGGCATGAATCAGAAAATCATTGAACTTTCCTTGTTCCAGATGCTTTGTTTCTTGTTCTGTATAGTAGATAATATGTATTCTACATGAGGAGATATTACGATAACACTTTCACAAACTCTGACACATTTTCAGGCAACTCTTCATAAGGTGGGCGTCCTGTTAACAGATCCACTGGCAACCGAGTT
>NW_013666031.1:309108-316438 GCF_000517525.1 Limulus polyphemus
AGATCAATGGATGCAGCAACACTTACTGGAAGCTGACCTTTGTTGTTTCCAAACGTCATTTTATCGAAGTTAACTAAACACTTCCTAGGTAGTAAATAGTCCAATCCTAATATGCATTGGTCTTCAATGTCAGCCAAGTATACTTTCTGTCTGTTCTTCATGCCCATGAGCTCAATAGTTACCCACACTGGTCCCCACAACCTTGCATAATGTCCTGTCACACCACAGAGCTTCTGTACAGCTTCTAGTACTCCTTCGTGATCTAACACCTTGATGCTCACAAGAGTTTGCTGAGATGCAGAATCTATGACAAAGTTGCACCTTTGGCCATCCAGCTTTCCTATCACATAGACACTGTATGTGCTTGGCATTTTACACCTAGCTGTTGGGACTTTCATGATGGTGGTTGGTGAGTGTCCCTCAACACCAACCACTACTGGCTGACTTGTTGGTAATATTCTTATTACACTGGCTCCTCATATGTCCTTGCTTTCTTTTCTTTTCCCTCTAACAACTGCTGTAATTTTTCTTCTTGTTTCTTTTCTTTTTCCTCCAAGAACTGCTGTAATTTCTCTTCTCGTTCTTCTTGTTTCTTTTGCTGTTCTTGAAATGCTGCCATCAAATCTGCTAAGCTGTAGTTTGATTTGCCGCTTCTCGTTTCCATTTTTTATCCCACTTCTGACACCAATTTGTTTCGTCTCTGTATGTTTGTTTGTTAATTTTTCTACGATACAAGTCCTTTCTTAAATAAAACTTGTTTATTCTTCCTCAATACAACTTTGCAATACACTTAATTTTCACAGTTACACACACTATAGTTCACAACAATTCACTCACTTTTTACCACGCTTGACTCAATTGTCCATCTCTATCTCCGCCTGTCAGCAACTATAGTTCCGATCTCTGTATCTGCTATCCTCGGTTCCCGCCGACCGTAACTGCTGTCCTTGGTTCCCCCACTCTCGCTCTTTCTCCGCCTGCCTCTCTCTATCTAGCGCACTTATATACGATAATACGCTTCTTCTAGAAACTTCTAGGCTCTCAACACGTGCTACCAGCGTCACTTGACTTTCGCTGTCGTAACACACTAGCGTTTATCGCGAATCTTCTAGAATACTTTTCACGTGAACCCCGCTGTCGTAACAATACCACTGATAATGTACTTTGAATGGTTATGTAACTGGGTATTTCAATCGTAATCTAACTGCTTCTGAATGCTAATACTCTATGAAATAGAAGGAAATGATTGTATTTGAAGTATTAGTCAAACATTACCATCATTTATATGAGTGAAAGTTCAAAATTCAGGTGAACCATGCAAAACTGAAATGGCTGATGAACTTCAAATATCCAGAAGGATTGAAAGTGCATTGAATATTAATAAGGCAAGATTACAACTTTATTGTAGAATACCATCTGGATCATCAGCATTATAGGGTTAATAAATTATCTGATTAGTCTGTGAGACCATGTCAATTTGTTGAATTTTTTAGAGTGATGATGAACCGTGAAAGTGGTGACAATTTTTCAGTTGCATAGATGCAGAAAATTACCAGTCATAAACTTCAAGAAGAGCAACCAAAAGAGTTAAATATAGCTTTGTTTGCTGCTTACCATGCAACAAACTAAAACACAAACTAGAAAAGTACTGATGCACATAACACCTGGCACTTGTGAATACAGGATTGCGTGTTGTACTAATGTTATGAACCATTGATACATGGTAGCCAACATGTGATGCAGATGGTGATCCACAGCTCATTAAAGGGGGAAACACCTTGAATTTTGGTTGATGCAAGGACTGAACGTACTAAGACGTGTTTCATACAACGTTTAAAATGTAGGGAAATTGTTTCTCTGGCAAGATTTCGATAAAGATGTTGAACGAAGGTATTAACATTTTACTATATACACTGCCCAGGAAAGAGGTTGGTTGCATGAAAGAAACTGCCAGCAGAGAATTGTATGTTCTCTCTTCAGTCTAGATTTAGCCTTTCTCTACCTAAAATTGGGAAAGGTAGTCATTATATGCTGGTCGTTATCGACTAATTCGCTAGGTGAACCAAAGCTTATTCCTTGTTCAACACGTTTACTGAACAATAGACAGCACACTTCAGAACATGAGAAATTTACATGGATCAAGAAGCCAACTTCAATATATAATTGCTTGCTGGATTATGTGGCAAAACAGAGCACTTCACCATATCATTATTAGTTTGGTTATTTGGATGAACAGACAACGTAAACCAAAAATATGTAATGACTGTGTATCACATAAATGAGTAACAGTTAACTGGCTATTTTCCAAACCTCCTGATGTTCAGATGAAAAGTATAGCTCAGTTCTGGTTAGACTGATCCATTTACTCTGTTGACAGCTCAAAAGAAGTTATGAGATATGGTAGTGTGATGAACATAGTGGTTTTAAATATATTGACAAATATTACTGAATACTTATGATGGTCCTGACAAGAACTGATTATGCCAGTAATCAGAGATAAAAGAGCATGTTCACTGATGGTGAGAACACTCGACATACAATCTCAACTCAGCTAATGAAGAGGCAGAAGCTAGCAGCAGTAAATATATGACTGTCTGAGAGGAGACAGATGGAGAAAGAACAGTGTATGAATAGTCTATCTGCTCCCATGACTGTTTGCTACCAACCTTTTAATAACTATGGATGGAATTAACTATTTTACCAGCAGTTAGGAACGGCAGTTGATTGAAAAATGAATGAAGGGAAGTGGTGTACTATCTGACCTATCAAGTGATAGTATGTGGTAAGTGTAAAAACTACTCATATACTGTACATATAGAACAGTTGCTGGTTTCAGCAGCTGAAAGGGCATAGTGACCTACTGCATTCTGAGCTAGCAAGCAATTTTGGTAAAAAGACGTTGGCCTCATGCACTGCAAAGACTGTTCAATATAAGTAAAAAAGTAAAGTAACTTAAAACTTTACTGCTCAGTGTAATAACTCGGATGTAATGGTGTATTTGCAGATTGGATTTCATTGTTGTGACATAATACCAAAGTTAAGTAGATTTTAGGAAAGACACTATGCTGTAATGAAAAGAAGCAATGATGTGGTTTATAGAATCAAGAAAGACAGGCAACCTATGCCAAAAGTCATCCACTGGTTAATTTCAAAAAAGGACTTTGTTAGAGGAAAATCATGCAGCTGAAGAAAATCACTATCAATGTTCCACCAAAGATGGAACTACCAGCAGATTTAATCTTAACCTTGATGAATTTCTGACCTATAATAAATTGAGCTGAGTTGTAATTTTGAGTCCTAGCGTTTCTTAAACAAAAACCTGTTTTTTGACTCTCTTTTCTTATTTTCAACTAGTGGGGGAATATGCAGGATATCATGAATGTCAAAATATGGAAGGCAACTTGATGTTGATAGAACTGGAGTCCCTGAGCAAAGGACCCAAGATGCTAGGGGAAAACCTTAACCTCCAAACTTTTAAACCTATGAAAGAATACCCACTATAGCAGACTAAGAAAAATGGCAGACAAACTGCCCAATAAACTCTGCCAGAACTGAAAAATGAATCATTATCTAAAATAGGATCATCAACCAATACATTGATTAATTCAGTAACATGGGATCCAATGCTTGCTCTGCCATCACAGGCCAAGGAGCAAAGTAAAATGCATTGTAACCCTTACCCAATCAGAGACTACAAGAACAACACCTCAGCTTGGGTATATATATCTACAGGTGCCTAAAAGATGTTCATAAAATCCCAGACCCTAATTTTTTTTTAAATTGCCACAACTCCTAAAATCCTGCTATGGGAAACCTTAACTTCTAAAGCATTAGTTATTACTGAGCTTCAGCAACACCATGGTGACATATTCCTACTTCCAAGGTCATCAGATTGCTGAAAACTGGACCTTAGGCAATTCCAAATAGTTTTGACTTAAGAATTATCATTTATTGAAGCCAACACTGCCAGACTCAGACAGCAGAGTGTTCAGAGGCCTTGGCCATAATGAAATGGAAAGGAACCATCTGAGACAATGCATGAACACACAAATAGTGCCACATCAAAGAGAACCATCAACTGTGCAATGAGAACTTATGTTTTAATGAGAAGGTAGTATGTCTCACACAAGTGATGTCAAAAGTGCGAGACTTTCCATAAAATCAGTGCTAAAAGGTTGTAACCTATAGAGAACCTCAATAACCCTACATCTCTAGATGTGTATTGTAAAATGCTACATATTTATATGTTTCTGAATTGAGATTTCATTTGTTATTGCAAGGATACACTAAATTCTGTTTTCTATTACATTTAATGTTTTATATGTTTAGTTCAACTATATTTATTTACTTAAATTTTGTTTCTCATTTTAAATGTTGGTTGGTGATTTGGTTCAATTATTTAAATTTAATTGTATTGCTTGTCAAGAACTTAATTTTATGAAATAATTAATTGTATTCAGTTTTCACTTAAAGTTCTCTAACCTTTCACTTTGATGTTGTGTGTGTGTATATATATATATGTACACACACATCAAAATGATTTTTCTCTTTATTTCACTTTGTTCATTTGATCTCATTGTAATTTTTGCATTATAATTTGATTTTACTTTTATTGTAAATTAAATTTATTCTGATTTGTATTTTGTATTGCAATTTGAATTAATTTCATTTTGACTTTTAACTTCATATTACTTTAACTTTTATTCTATTCAGGGTTTTAAATAGCTGTTGTAGCCTTGTGCATCAATAAAGTTCCCTTTGTGGTGATCCAATGAGGTGATTACTGGAACTTTTTATGACTTTCTTAGTTAAGGTGTAATGATAAGGTTTAGATTTAGGAAACCCCTGAAATAAATTTGGAGTAAGTTATGATTGGAAATATCATTATATTTACCATTGTGTAAGTAATGAAGAATATATCTTTATTCAGGTATGTTTTTTCTAAATGTCCATCCATACATGTAAGCAGGATGTGAGAATAATTACACAAATTTTCTACTTTAAACAAAGGTTAGATACTACAGTAACTGTTCTGCAAATCTTATATACTTGCTTGGCCTGTTTTTGTATTATGCCTTCCCGGAGTGGAATCATACTTATTCTAAAGAGTGGAACAGAGACATCTACAAGCAAGTTAAGCATAGACCTGTTTGTGTGTAATGCAGTCCTGCAATAGAATCATTCTCATTGCTAATACATATAATGACAAGTTCATCTTTAGTGATGACAGTTTGTTCCAAAAAACAAACAAAAAACTCAAGCATTACATTATCAAAGTACATTTAGAAAATCTTGCATCCATTTCAGCTAGTTGCCTTAAAAATATTTCAGACTCGTATATTCGGGAAAAAATCTATAGAACTCATTCTTTCACTAACATTCTAAGACACTTTCAGAATGCTATCAACTGTATTCTGAACACTATGAATTGATTTTTTTTTCACTAAATTGCAAGAAATAACTTTCTGTGGTACCTATCCCACTCTACTGTCAAAGAGAAAATGGTGAGAATATCCTTGATTTTTATTCTGGAACTTCGAAATTTGTGCAACAAATTCTATCTAAAAAAATTTAAAAACAAATGGTACAATCTGTAGTTTATTTTAAATACTATTTCAGTTATTAATCTTCAGATAAATAAAACTGATCTGGAAATTCATCAATCCAGTTTTAAATTAAATGAGGAATATCACCAGATCTTGGATTGAAAACTTGAATTGATTACTTTAAAAATAATACATACATTTTGCTTTTGTATGCAGTTTTCTGTACATAAACAATGTGGAATATACAATAAGTTACTTATGTAGTATTAGAAAGTGTTTAAGATCATACAGATAATATTTTGTTGATTAAAAAACAACTACTTAATAAATTTTAATTTCCTTCTTAACAGTTGACAGTCAATCGTACAAACGTGAATGCTTGTTACTTGATCCTAACAGTTGGCTCTCAGCCCTACAAAATCACAAAATACTTGGTTGAATGACAATCCTATAAAACCAGAATGTTTGCTAATTCATTCTTAACCACAAAGTTCCAACCTTACAAAACCAGAATACTTATTACTTGGTTTCTAACAGTTTAATGTCAACCCTACAAAATTAAAATGTTTATTACCTGATTGACTGAACTGTTAACCCAATGAAACCATACACTTTTTGTTAACATTTGTTCTTTCTGATGAGTTTTCCCCTTCCACAATGACAATAATAATTCAAATGCATGTGAAGCTATTGGCCAAAGCTTCATGGTAGTTTAAAAATATTTAACATATGTAGTAACATAACATATGAATAAGCTTGATTAATTACACTTGGTTAAGACTTACTACAGTGACTCATAGAAATGGAATGATCTTCTCGGGCACAACACTTTTTCTTATTATACAGTAATCTCATATTTGTAATGTATGGTCCAAAGAAATTTAAAAAGAACTCTGCCTGAGCACTTTTAAGGTACTACAATCATTTTGTATCATTAGTTTACTTCTCATTAAATTAAAAAGACTCAACATTTACAGTCCAACTTTTAGATAACTTTTCACTGCATTCAGTAAGAACTTAATTTTAGCTCAAAGCATAATACATTCCTATTTCAGCATTTTTTTACTTGATATCGCAACACTGTATTCTGTAACAAAAGCATTTCTGCCATTACTACACTATTTTTTTTTTATCTACTACAAGCTTAGACAATGTGGAATAAGTACCTTTAAATGACATCAGATACTATATTTTTTGAATGACTGAAAATACATTGTGTATGAAAAAAATATAGTGTAAAAAATACTTTAACATTAAAGCATATGCTGTATCTAGAGTAGGAGTGGCATTGCCTAGTGGTTAAAACTTTTGACTACTGATAAAAAAACGTGGGTTGAAAGCTCATCCATACCTAGTCATTGTATCTTTGAGCAAGACATTATCCAAAATTTGCTTCAGTCTACTGCTAAGTCAATTTGCTAAGTTCAAACTATGGTTGTCACAGTTTATAAACACTGCTTTTGGATTTTTGTTCAGAATTCTTTGTTGAATGCCTGACAGATGACCTGACATGACAGCAGCATTATCATAACATTGTGAACAACAATCACTCAATAAAATTCCATCCGCTTATTGTTTTCTCAATATTGGCAGCGTCTTTTTCCTTTATCTGTATAAAGTCAATAAATGACTCTTTGATTTCTACTTTTCTTGTCTTAAAGTCAATGTCAACAAACAGAATCACTTGGGCCAATTGCTCATGTTGGGCTAAATCAGGTGTGGAATCAAACAGAATACCATAGTATTTGTTTCTATGAATTGCTGACAAACAATAATTTTGCACA
>NW_013666031.1:317438-326082 GCF_000517525.1 Limulus polyphemus
CGTCTTTTTCAATATTTAATATTGCCAAGCTACTAAGTCGTTCTTGAGTCATTGAGGTTCTCAAGTATGTAAGAATTAATTTAACTTGCTGAAGGACCTTTCACAACTAGCAATAGAAACCCCAATTGTTAACAAAATCTGCAATGCAATTCTTAAATTTGGGAAACATCTTCACCATATGAAATTATAAATGTTAGCAAATCAGTTGCAACCATTGGTTCAGGAAAATTGGACTGTTTTCTTTTACTTACCAACATTCTACAGTCTTTAATTTCTCTGTACAATTCTGGTCCACCAATATCACCTGGATAGCTATTTGCGAAGTCAGACGTTTTTCTTGCAATTTTCCGTCTTCGAAATCTCCAGATACAATACTTTGCACATTTAGTAGAAATCCAAACCGTGAATCTAAATCTAGTAAGCGAAAATATCTTCCTGCTATTTCTGTAATCAAGCAATCAATAACATCCTTCATGATGCGATAAATTTCCTGTTCAGCAGTCAATCCAGCATCAGCTGCATTTTCACCTGGTCAATCCCCATATTTCACATTGATTTTTGCCCACTTTAAGTGCTTCTTGACAGGACTTTTCATGTGATTCTATAAATTTCTCTTTCAAAGAATCAAGATCAGCAGCTGCTTCTCTAAAATTCATTTTTGGGTCCTGAAGACGTTTCTGCACTCGATTGATAGATAATAAAAGATTTCTCCAAAAATGCAAAATTACAAAAAAATCAAATGTAAGCATGCGTTTCAGAATATTATGAGCACCACATTTTGTTTCAGCCGTGTTGCCATTCTCACTTAATTTCTCTAACAGTCCTAGCAATTCATTCAGTTTTTCATGTACAACTTTTACTGCCTTTTCTCTTGCACTCCACCGTGTTTCTGATTCACGCTTGACAGAGATCATAAGCTCCTGCTGCAGTTCGTCCCATCGAGTAGTTGAATGAGCAAAGAAATTATAAATGGCTTCAATTATACTTTGCTAATAACTGCAAAAGTGACAGGAAATTTCCAGAGTTTTCGTTTTAGGTTATGTCCTCAGTATGACCACGAAATGCAAGATTATGAAAAGCTAAATATTGTGTACAATCCAGCAACAGGCGCAGTACATCTCTCCATTCATTTTTTCTTGCTGAATTGGCCTTGGCAGCTCTTCATGAATGCCACTATGAAGACGAATTCGGCGCTCAGTTTCTTTCCAAGCAGCAAATAACTCACGATGACTGTCACTATTTTCATAGGCATTTAACTTTTAAATTATTTTCCACTTAGAGAATCAACCCTGTGTTTTGAAAGCAAACCGACTATCGGATGTCATACATGTAGATGAAAAAAGAAGACAACAAAAGCAGTATGCTGCTTTATGTAGAGGTAAATAAACCAACCAGGAACGATTGACCTCTTGTCCATTCAGAAGGCGTCGATGACTGCATTTTGGTTCAAAAACATTAATGTTAGATCTAGATGTACTAGCGAATTAATCTAGGAACTGTAATCCAGCACCACTAATTAGTTAGCTTATATTTAAGTTTTCTCATTCTACCAAAACCTTTAATATTCAATATAGCCTTTGAGCCTCTAGGCTTATATTATGTTAATTTTCATTCGAGCAATTCAGACTTGCCTCCTGTAGTGTTCGTGTAGTTAAACCTATCAAGTTTTTAAATGTGATTTCGCAACTGCTAGTAATTTATATGGTGCTCATAAGCATGATTTACCAGCATATACACTCATCTGCATTGAGTTTCTTACTGTTGTGTCACATTAATTAACATGAGTATGGGTGGTCTAAATAATGGCAGTTTAAGTGAAACCAGGTACAAATGTGCTTAACTAGTCCTGAGTTGCAATTATAATTGTATAATCTAAATATCATTTATGGTTAGGAACTTAGGAAAGTAGAATGCTTCCTTCCATCTGACAATTTGCATGTTGCAACTAAATAGTGTAGTCACTATTTATTAATTTATTATTTTAGCCCATTATGTCGAAAAAATAAAGTGGGGCATAGGGATGCAAAAGACGTGCACAATTTACAGCTTCGATGGTGGAGTCAACCAAATTGATGAGAGCTTTCCTTGCTGGAAGTGATGACATCAGTAAGCCAGCATCTGTTTCTTTTGATGGTAGCAAAGAGGTCAAAGTGCAAGATTGTGAGCATGCCATTTCATTTGAAAAAGAAAACAATGAAGAAACTGTTCTCTGTCCTGTTGAAAGCTACAATAATAATAAACAAGAGAATTCACTTTGTCAGAAACAAATCCACATAATAGTGTTGCTAAGCTAAAAGAGGATGACCTAATAAATATTTTAACACAAAGGGATATTGGATTAATGAAGTTTGATACAACAGGCTCAGCGGTTGTAACACATGCACATCGAACAGAGATTGTTAAAGTTGGAGCACATGAATTTCAACATAAAGAAGATCCATTTGATGCCAAAGATGGGCGTTCTAAATAACAGGTCTAACATTAATGTTAGATCTAGATGTACTAGCGCCATCTTTTTAGATTTAGGTTTGGATCTAGATGTAATAATAATGACAGCAATTTAGCTTTATACATCTAAACTAGACCTTAGATTTGGGTGCATAGATTGAAAGCACCTTGTATTGAATCTACCCAGATCTAGATATAACCCTGCCTCATCAATTCTAGATTTAGATTTATTAGGCCTAACATTTAGAACAAATGTTACATCTAGATCTATTAACTTAGTCATTAGATCTGTCCCAGTGCAATGCCTAGTTTAATAGTTAGTATAGGTCTAAGTATGCCTATAATATAGGCTACAATTTGTATGATGATGGACCTAGGGTCTAGAAATAAAGTTATAACTTCAATTAGACCTAAAGTCTAGTACATTAGTTGGTGTAAGACATGATTTACAATCATCCAATACAATTACAAACCGCTACATTAGGCCTATAATATTTACTAGATCTAGGCCTTGCCTGTTGCATATACTGCCAATCTTGCACACCAGTTAATATGTTACATCAATCTCGTATTTTCTTTTTGTTGAACATACATTTACTTGTACATTGTACTCTATATTTGATCTACAGATGAATTTCGGTCTCACTGTATTTCAGTGGGTGGCTTTTATAAGTTAAAACTGCAAGCTTAATACACACAAATAACGTAACACTGTGTCGTATTTACTTAATGTAGGGCAGTTGCACTATATCCTAGGGGAGGGCATAATTATTAATTAATAGGCATTGTAGGCCAGAGGAAATTTTGCACCCAGGAGCAACTGCCCCCCCTTGCTACGCCCCTGCTTCCTTCATACTCCCCACTACTACTTCACTGTCGTTTTTTAGAGATGACATTAAATACAAAACTGCACACATATTATGCCATAATCATGTAAAAACTGGCACATCATGTGTAAGGTGTATTTTTTTTGTCATCTCCTGACAATTTTTGAATGCTAGCAAGTTCCTTGGAGATGACAGGTGTTTCAACAAGTATTAATGGAAGCTATAGGTGTAGTGTGCTCATAGAGGGAAATTCACTGTGCTATGATTTTCAGCAAATAAGTTCAGGTTTTAGGATTATGGCTGATTAAAATTTAAGGAATCCTGCTGACCATTTGATATAAATTATACTGATGTGTACTAAGATATTTTAGCACTGGCTACAATTGCTTCAGTTGTGCCACTGCCCAAAACGTCAAGTAACCTTGCCTCACAAAAGACCATGTATATAACCTGATGACAACTGTATTGCAGGGGCTTAGTCAACTAGACTTCAACTATGACCCATCCATCAAAAGTTTTAGTAAGCTTTCAAAGCCTCAAACTAAAAATAATGTAAATAATCACTATGTATAAGTGACCATTTAGCATATATGCAATTTCTGGCTACCCATACATTCATGGTACACATTTTTTAAAATCTGAATCCAACCATTGTTTTTGCCACTTGGGAGATCAAAATGTGTTTTTTCATTATGTAAAGTATTAATCCCAAATTCAACTATTTCTGATTTTACCATTTAGTATTTGACAAACATACATAAATGCAAAATGTACTAATTATGGAAAACATCAAAGAATGTAAAGTTATGTTTGTAGAAATAAGTTATAAGAACTTAAATCAATTTATGTAGAAAAAAAGTTTTAAGACACAACAAGCCACTTCTTTAACAAACTTGTAGTTTTAACTAAATATCTTAGAACCAGACAGACACTGTTAATACTGTAAAAACATCATTCTCTATGCATACAAACATAGCTGTTCAAACTTACCAGTTCAAACACTCAAGAATAACACAATTCAAATTCAAAATGCTGTCAATTTAATCTTTCTGTTATTTCTGACAAACCTTTTTACATTACAAACAAAATTTCAGTAATAGTTTCTGTAACACACTACTAGGATTCAGCAAAGGGAACTTTCCAATCTTTCAAAACTAAATCTTGCCATAGATGACTCAGTAATGAAATGTCCTCTGCTATTCCATTCAGTTTTTTGACATATTTTTTCCTCCAATGTTTTCACCATCTGTAAAAATGTCACTAGCATAGTCTGATGAAGCTGTTTTACCAGCAGATTTTCCTGATTTTTCCTCGAGTTGTACATTCTTTTTGCTTTCTCCTTGTTTTGACCCTGTTTTCCTCAATACATGTGATTTTTTTCTGATATTGTGTAACTCTTCAATGATATCTTCATGACCTTCTCGCCTCATTCGAGCTTCCCAATCATTCATCTCGTTGAAGTAACGTTCCTTGTCTGCTTCTGATTGTTTGTAAAAAACCTGTCATATAATATTAGAAAAATATATATATAAATGATGTGAAAAGATGTAATGTAAAAAGCCTTGATAGGAATACCTATTAAATGCTAAATTCATAATTTGTTTTTCTTATAATACTGCAGCATGAATATTTTGGGGGTGGGGGAATTCTTGCAAAAACTCTAATTAGCTTATTAAAATACATTACATATGAACTGAAAATTTTAAGAATGTTTTTTTTTCTACCTAAGTTATAAATATTCTGTTAGCTGTTCAAAGCTCAACAATAATGATCATACATTAACAATCTGGAGATAACCATCTACAATTCAAGCCAAAAAATAAGGAAATAATCATTCATTAGCAGATTATTTTAAGAATTTTTTTTCTAACTAAGTTATAAATATTCTGTTAGCTGTTCAAAGCTCAACAATAATGATCATACATTAACAATCTGGAGATAACCATCTACAATTCAAGCCAAAAAATAAGGAAATAATCATTCATTAGCAGATTATTTTAAGGGACAAAGTACTCTTTCTATTGGACATAAACGTGTTTATAAAAGAAGGACAAGTGGCACAGATAAATTTGTACAAAGCTATGACAAGATGGGAGAAACCTCAATGGTGCATGTCAGAATTTTATTTACATCCCACTAATTCAAAAAGTGTGAGGTTCAAATTTTATATTCTAGTCTGTCAAAATCTATAACTTGAGTTTTTGATTGGTTGGCCTCAAAACAACCTTAGAAGGGAATGGAGGGAGTCAGAGGGGAGATGGGTCATGAGATAAAATCAAGATTAAGAATTCATTTAAATATTTCCTTTTGAAATTAAGAAATTAAAACTTAATATAAAACTTTGAGTTATAAACTATGTTTTATTACCAAATTTGTTAACATACATTGTTAATAAACTTGTTTAATTAAGCTTTGAATGTAACTTTGTAAAAACATTATGAAATGTGCATTTTGACCTAGCCATGCACATAGGATTATCCTATTCTTGTTGGGAAGAGGGGATCAGAAGCAAAAGTTGGTGTGAAAACAGTCAATCATATTTGTCCAAAGACAGAGGCAATAAGTCAGGAATCCTGGTCCTGAGATAATAATGGAACCAACCACCTGATGCACAATGGTAGTAGCATCAATGGCCATCAGAAGGCAGCCAGTCATCATAAAAGTAGTAGATGACTCCTACTGAGCAGCCTCAGAAGATGTCAGAAACATGTAAAAATGAATTCATAATTAAGATGAGCCATGAAACCACCTTTTGTATTTTTCTGTCTTTTTTTTTTTAAAGTTGACCAGGTATGTCTAAGGTACATAGGCCTAGATTACTGATGAATGACAAAATGAAAGAGGTCATAATAAAACCTGTATGCTAGGTTGGACATGCCAATGTGAGCTGTAATGATGTGGTAAAACTCCAAAATCGTTTTTAAATAATATACTCAACCCTCTGTATTGTACTTAAGATGGATACATTGGCTATAAAATAGACAGAAAGACTGCTGTTATTTTGAGACACAATGAACTAAGACTTTCTTTTTTTTTCTTGTGATATATCTCAGATAAGCTTTTTTTTTTCAAATAACATTTCTAAGTTCTTAAAATTCGTCTCCATAAAAAAACAATGCTTATATGTGGTATATGTGCAGAAAGACATCTATACAGCTGACCTAGTCTGAGTATCAATAACCTTGAAAATACAATAACTAGAACAGTATCATCCAGTCATGCTCCTGAACATCCTGAATACCCTACATTTAAAAAGAATTACAAGAGGTATTTTTGTAATAGATAACAGACCAAACAATAGAAGAAAGCATAACCTTTACTATAATGTCTCAATCAGGAAAAACTCTTGCAGAAAGTAGGTAGCAAACACGAAAGGCAAAAAACTATGAAAGCAAACGAGAAGAAATAAGAAAATTATCATTATCAAAAAGACTAGCCTTTTAACACTAAACTGAAAAAAAGAAAAGGTTAGAAACACAATTCCAGTTTAAAATAATATTAATTATAAAAGAGATGAAGAATAAATTGAGAAAAATTGGCACTAATGTCTGTTAATAAAATAGAAAAGAGAAAGAACAACATAAATGTGCTACAGACTGACAACGATGAAGTACTGAAATGTAGATAATAAATACTGTGATAAAAATTGTTTTATATTACATTTACTGAAGAAAATGTTAAAAGTAATAGGAAAACTAAAGAATAATACCTATACAACACATACAGTTGAAAAGTTTTTGATAATACCTTTCTTAATTTATGGAGTAAATCTTTAATACCGTATGTTTCAACTGTGTGAACTATCTATTGACAATAGAGAATTTTTGAACGAAATAAAACTGCAACAAGGTGGGATTGGAATTCACAATTTTATTTTTTGTGAAAATTCTTTAGCCATTTAAATTATTGGGGTTCAAATGCTCCAAATCTCAGGTCTAATCATTAGCAGAAGCAAACTTTTTAGATGTTTTCAAATGAATATTCAGATACTAAAACTTTTATTCAACACAAATGGGACATTAATGGATTCTTTCTAACGTACTTCTGCAAGTGCAAACAATCATATCATATAAGAAGATATTTTGTTCCCCAACTTTCCAGGCAAAATTTCAGAGTACATTCCAAGTATTATATATACACATTTAAGACAATAATATCAGGTCACAGTTCTGTTGCTAAGCGACTAAAGCAAACAGAGCATTACCAAAAGATGACTGTCTTTTATATATATTAGATATCTAACACTATAAAACAACATGGTTTGTATATGTTTTGAGATAAAAAAGGTGAGAAGCATAATTTTCCTTGACTTTTACTTTTTCAGGTTTTGGAATGCTTTTTCAGTTTCCTCTAATTTTCTGATTTTTCCAGGATCATGATCACTCTGAAGAAATACTTACCTCTTTATCTTCTTCTGTCATACTGTTCCAGTATTCAGACATACCTTTCACATATTGCTGGAAAAGTTTCTTGATGTTAGAATTTTAAATAGTATTTCAATGTTACAAACAAAAACAAGAAAATCCTTGATTAACACAAAAAGAAGAATAATAACACATCAGATAATGTACATGTACAACTCACATTTTTGAATGTATTAAGAACATCTTGTTATACACAGTTGCCATTAAGCAACAGAATAAAATATTTAACACTGAATAGAGGTATAGTTATTGTTTATCAAAGATCATAAATATTTAAGTCTGTATGGTTGTATAGCTCCCATTTATCAACCTACATGAGACTGTAAAGATGTATGGTTGTCATTAAGTAACTGATTAAACTATACGATACTGAATACAAGCAAGATTTATTTGCCAACTTACTCAAAATATGCAGTACTTTAAGTATTTATTTTTATCACACTATAAGAAACATATGATATTGTCTGATTAAACTAGAACATGTAATATTTTAAATACTGCAAAATACAAACTGTAGACAAAAAATAAATCACAGTCACAAAAATCACTCTGTCACATTCTTTTAAACATCTTTATCTGACTCTTTCTTTGTCAGTTTCATTGTGCAGCAAACAAATGTTTTTCTTTTTCATAATGTCACTAATTTCAAAATGCAATGAGTGACAACTTAAATTTATGATATACCTTTGATATAAAAAGTCATTTCTCATAAAATCTCATGAAATTCTATTAAACTTCAGAATTAACTCTCTCGACACAGGCTCAGTCAATTTGACTGACCACGTGACCTCTTTGTACTTGTTTAAAGTCTTTACCTTACAGAATGTAAAAGTGTGTCCATCACTGTACATTAGACAAATCCAAAAAATTCTTACAGAGCATTTCAAAATCCT
Organism: Limulus polyphemus; assembly: GCF_000517525.1. NCBI lineage: Eukaryota > Metazoa > Arthropoda > Merostomata > Xiphosura > Limulidae > Limulus > Limulus polyphemus. Next base: position 326,031 of record NW_013666031.1, read on the forward strand.
CAAGTCTTCTATAAACATATAAACTGGCCTTTCTGCTGCCCAGTATTTCAAT
>NW_013666031.1:327040-358218 GCF_000517525.1 Limulus polyphemus
GACGATATATAGTCAGTTTATGATATTTGCCAACAAGATTGACACACACAGTTTCTTTTTTTTTAAACTACAAATACATTTTACTATACATACAACAATACAACTTATAATAACAGTTATTACAAATAGTTATTACACACAATGATTTATAAACAAGTGTTTCACAAACTTACAAGCAATATAAAGTATTCTTTCTAGTCTGAAACTTCTTCAATATCTTATCGAGGGTTCATGATGAGCAACTTAATTACGAGTTGACGTAGGTATAATTCACTTAACAGGCAGCTAGCTAGCTTTGTCCTTCGTTATTCTCCAGCCACACACACCGATTACAGGTCAAGTTTCTTTTACCGCTGAAGTTAAATAATAACTTCGTAAAGGTACAAATGTCCGATATGAATCCACTGAAGTTAAATGATTTGTAATGTTCAAACTTTGTAAATGCTCCTGGTCAAATACCTGAAGTTTTCCAACTGACAAGTGTTATAGCTTCCAAAGTTTATAGCACACTGACCATAGCAAACTAATAATAGATACTACTTTTTTTTTGCGCGTCGCATTGGTTATATTTATAGGCATGTGGAGGCTTTCTCGAATTTTCAGTTTTATGTAACAACACTGATACTAACACAAGCATTTACGTACACACATATATTGTTGATTCTTACTCTTGAGAATCTTCTACAACTTTGGAGAATAGGCAGGAGTTTCGCAATAAATATTTAACAGTATAAGCTATGTATGTTTCTAAATATAAATTTAATCTAAACAAACGTCAATATTAAAATAAATATATAATAACAAATTCATTACAGCTCACATATAGCTGTCTCAAAACTTCATATTTTTCATAAGTTATGTGGGTACCTCTTTAAAACTATATATGTTATCCCACATAAACACAACACTTTCTTTAGTCTTCTATTTCCCTTCCCATTCATAATCTTTATTCTAATTACTATAAGTTAAAAATTGAACAAAATTTATTCTAAACTTAGCTGTGACAAATGTATAACATCTGAGTCCTTTTTAGTCTAGTTAGTTGTAGCAATTAAAAAGAGTTGGCAACCTGAACAAGTCCAGCTCACCATTGGTTAGTTCAGCAGCTTGCCAAGTCTTACTAGATACTTGAACAATCCTAACAAGGCTCAAAATTTGTAGACTAAGGAATTATCATAATATACTAGCCATGAGTATATAAATCAACAGAAGCCACATAGTTGAAGATGCCTTACAACTTCATCCAGGTGTAATGTAGTATGATAGCAAGGGTGAATACTCAAATTTCTTGTACTTAAATTTTTTGCATAGTGTATATGTGGATATGATTATTTTTGATGTTTTATTTCTCCTATAATCAAGAAGTGAAAAATTAAAAGACTGCTAACCCAAATTGGCAGTATGTAAGCACAAAGTTTTGTTTCCAGTTTTTACTGATGCATTTATGGAAGTTTTATCATGTTTTCTATAAATACTTTAGTGGAACAAAAGTGATGAAAGCCTTTATTCCTAGTGTTGCTTCCAATATACATATTTATAATAATTCATAATATATTTTTTAATATTAAGATAGGTGTTATTTACTAGCTTTAGAGATGGCTGTTAATTTTTGTTACTTTTCCAAACAGAAGATACTTCCAATAATTTCTGATCTGAGAATCTAGCAGGCCATCATTTAATCACTCTAGATTTTCAATGCATATCCTCTTATTAATTAATAGGAGTATTTAGGGATAACTTTATAAGGAAATCAAGCACAAGATATTAAGACTCCTGAAAGAGATTTTATAATAAATCCTAAGTGTCACGATGATTTTTTTTTCAAAGCCAATAGGGGTAGTGTCGCACTCCTATTGGTGGAGGGTTGCTGCATGATTATTTGCTTATAGATATGCAGAAAGATGTGAGGGTTAAAAGGTTAGTAGTGAGCAAAAAGTTGCACTGATAAAGAGCAGAACTAATCGAAAAAGCTTTTTGTGAGAGTTGGTAAGATATCGTATCAGAATATCCAGCGTATTGAAAAAGGTTAAACATCTTAAGAAGCCTAAGCTAGATTAAAACAAGAAATACATATATATATAGTTAAAAAAAAACTTTCTAGTGTTTTTGTAATCTATGTAGAAAACAGCTACCTAATATCAATCAGACTGACTGAATGAATGAAGAAAGGTGGAAAGAAAAAAAAATATAAACATCTCATTACTAGTCCTAATTTTTCAACAATGTATTTTGTCACTTTATTTCTGAAATAATTTTAAAACATATGAAAATTATTATGTTTGAATTCCTCAGACACATGGCCACTTATGAAGCAAAAAAGTACTATCCACTACATCATATTTATCAGACTATATTAATCATAGATATAATTCAAGGAAGTTTCTGACATGGATTTTCTTCATCCAATATGTATACCTTTTAGAAACTAATCTTTCCTGAAACATTCATAAGAATCTGTTCAAAAATTAAAAGATTATGATTCACAGCATATCTTGTAAGTTGCAATATCATTCTTATTTTATTTAAAACTACCTGAAGTACCCATCCCCTGGATGGAAGTTATGAATGGTTATCTTAGAGCATGAAAAGTTGCTTCCCTTATATGTAATTGTAACAAATGAAAAACTCTCATAAAAACTGCAAAACATAAAATATGAACCCACAACTTCACCTGTATCTCTGTATGGACCCAACAAACCTTCATGCCAAACATATTGAAGGTCCATCAAGAGTGGGCAAAGTAGTGGTAAAAACAGCAAAATGTCCATATGCAAAATTGAAAACTTGTATGTCTCTCCCCAAGGATCCAATGATCCTCAATACCAAATCTACTGAAGATCCATCCACAGGAGGTGAGGTGGTGGTAAAAAGATGCAAAAAAGCCCATAAAAACTGCAAAACTGAAAATTTGTATGTACCCCTATATGGACCTAATGAACCTCCATACCAATTTTGGAGAAGATCCATCCACACCCTGTGAAGTAGTTACATGGACAGACAACAGACAGTACTATTATATTTATAAAGAGTATATAAAATCTTGTTGTTTTTTTTTATTGTAATTAACCACAAAGCTACATAATGGGCTATCTGTGCTCTGCCCACCACGGGTATCAAAACCTGGATTCTAGTATTGTAAGTCTGCAGACATACCGCTGTACCACTGAGGGGCATATATAAAATCTTATGGAGTGTGAAGAAACCTGACAGAAGATTTGAGCTCATAGACAAAAAAATAATTGTAGTTGTAGGTTACAGCATTCTTCTGGAAATAATAAGTATTATTTCAATACTTTTAGTCAAAGTTGTAATTTTAGTGTATCTTTTAAGTTTTATTATGCAGGTACAACTAAGTGCCAAAAAACTAGTAAAAAATGTAAAGATAAATTGAGTTAAAACTAAACAATGTCCAAAATTCTGATAAAAGATTTAAATAGAATTAAAAAGGCCAATGGGTGGTAAAAATTTAAAAATACAATCAAGTTAAACAGTGTCACCATCATCAGGGATAAACCCATAGAAAGTACATGTCAAAAATGGTACTGCCACTCACAGTTGTAATGACAGCACAACAGTAAAATGTGGATTATTGTGACTTGAGTGTCACAAAGGTTAGACATTGGTGGGTCAGTACCAGCTAAAAGAAAACAATGAGTTAAAAAATTGTGACCAATGCATAGCCCAGCCAGAACAACTTGCTCCTTCTGATCCTTGCAGAAACAACACAGTCAAAGAGCAACAGAAGGTTTGATCTGGAAAAGCTTGTTATGACATTGCTTACCCCAAGTCGACTGCCAACTGGCATGAAGCCACACCTTGAATACAGGACCATTTGCTGTGTTGGAAATCAGTAAACTGGTAACCAGAACAAAAGTATACTTTACACTAATTTATTTTTCAAAATCCAAATAACCTCTGATACCACAGTTGAATATTATAACATTACAGCGTATATGCTCCTTAACTGTTATAACCATGTTTCATAACAATGTCTAAAGTTATTTGTTCAGACTCCATTAAACTGAGAGTAACTTACACTTTTCAGCCGTCTTTTACCAAGTTTATTCTTTTTGTCAACCTTGTTTCTTTTCAGGGTCTCTTGCTGTTCAGGTGTCAAACTAGAAATATAATCTTGGTGGATTTTTAAGTACACCACGAAATTCTTTCTTGCTTGTTCTGCATAAAACTAAACAAAAAAAAAAAGCTGGCATAAGAAACATTAAAAATAACAAAAGGTATGACATAAAGTCAGAAAAAGTCTAAAAACCTGTTATAATCAGTTTACTGAGGCCCAGTGGTGATACTTACCAGTTGCAAAACTTAATGTAAAAAATAACATGGCAAAAACAATTGTAAGTTTACGTTAAATTGTAATGTTAAATAAATATTTTATCAAGAAAATTCTTCACATTTGCAACAAAAAAAAAAGACCTATAACCACAAAGAAATACATTTTCAGTATAGGAAAATTATAACTTCCAATACAGTACATTACCTCTACTCACATAAATAGCTAGAATCCAACATTTAATAGGTGTGAGGGAAAGAAAGAAGCATCCTTTGAAAGTGTCTGAAGAACACCCTAAAAAAGGAAATCACACCACTTCTGTACCAGGTATACTCTTCGACCAGTGTGGAAAGAGGTGATGCAGACATGGGCAGAAAATGAGAGGGTCACATCCAAAAGGGAGATAACAATGGGTGGATAGGGATCTGAATCACACAATATTTGAATCTCAATCCAATAGATTACATGAATGTGGATGAGAGTAAAAAATATGTGCCCCTAGGTGTAGAGTGGCTAAGGCATGATGGACCATACACAGCAAGTTAATTGCATCCAAAAACCAGCCATTGGGAACCGACATCCACACAGAACTAGGATGAGGATCATACCATCAGCATGTCAACTATAATCCAAAACAGAGCCACTGAGAACAGACCTCCATGTGTGGGTTGAAAAGAGGATCATACTACTGGCAAGTCAACTACAATCCAAAACCCAACCACTGTGAACCAACATCCATGTAGGGATAAGAAAGAAGATCATACCATCTTTACAGGTTCAGCAAACCAGAAGGAAATCTCATACCTGACAATCTGTGAATGGGACATATGATAGCAATATGATAAATTGTATGACTGATCCGCGAACCTGACACCTGGACGATCTGCATAAGAAAGATATCCCTGTAAAGTAATCAATCCCACTCAACCCCAATCTAACAGGAACCATCCCAAGCACAAAAATAACCTTGTTATATGAAAATCATTGAGAAATAGCGTAAGAAGAACCGTATTAATCTGCAAGTACCACCACTGTGAGCCACAACACAGGTGAAGTGAACAAGAGTATAAGTGAGTGAGAGAACAGAAACACCTGTGTGAGGACTTATGTTGATTGGTTCAGCTCTGAATCCAAAACCCAGCCACTGAGAACCAACATCCATATAGGTGTAAGATGAGGGATCCCAATTGAAGGGGTGAACTGCAATTTTGACAGCTCACTCCAAAGTTACAACATTTCTTCAAATAAACCATTATAGAGATGGAACATCAAATTGGAGGACATCTTGTCATACACACCAACAGAACACCACTATCCTACTCTCAACTGAATGGATTCATTATTGTTTATATCGTATATCACATTCAGGAGGATGCCTTCATGGTAAGGACTCCTATACTCCACTGGAAGAAAAAGGAGGAAGAAAATGTAGTGGAGAGTCCAGAAGAACGTCAACACTGGAAATAGTGCAATGGGTGACCATGAGAACTCTATTTTGAAAAGCAGACCATACATGAGTTATTCAATCAAAGGAATGGCAGGGATGGGCAGTTATCCCTTTCTGCTTTACCCATGAAGTCCATGGTGAGTATGGTCTGAAACAGGCATATTAATGAAACAAATCAATATCATGAGGTAAAACCTACAAGCAATCTTGTGGAACATCCCATCTCAACAGTGAGCATTAAGTGGCCATGGAAATTATAAATATGAAGTCAACATAGTCTGACAGTGCAGATTTGACTATTTGAAGTATACCTGGCTAGGCACCACTCACCACAGAGTGGGATCCATACAGGGGGAAAAAAAACGGGAAATGACCCGAAAAAATAAAAGGTATACAAAAGATAACTTACCCAATCACAATCTCACTGAAGTCTGAAAATGGACACAGGTGAAAGATGATAACCAGATGGTGAAAAACAGTGATTCAATGCAGACAGAGAGGGACGATGGAGATGAGACACCAGGGAAAAAGTAAGTGTAAGCCAATTGCATTAAAAGCCAAACCCAGTTGGTAAGAGTGGAAAGAGAAAGGTCACAAATGGGGGAAATCTTTCACAGAATGAAGAGATTGGAATGGGCATCATGAAAGGAAGCTGTGTGGGCAATATAACAAACAACAAAGAGCACATACAGGACATAGTAGGCTATCCAGGTCAGACTGAGGATATAGGTGAAAAATGGAAGGAAGGGAAATCTGCAAAAAAAAGGAGTTATCCTCATGAGCCTCTGAAGTCTTGGGAAGGCAAGAGAGATCTGGATAGAGGAGAAAATGTGTGTTATGATAAAGGGTACATGAACTTCGATGGCAAATAAATCTGACCTCTGACATCCACAGGCCAAGAGAAGGAAATAAGTTTTAAGGGATAAGTGAAAAATCAAACATGAGGACGGAGGTTTAAATGGAGGCAAAGTAAGGCAGTGAAGAATCATATTGACTTCTCAATCCAGAAAGACTGTGCACCAAGGAGGATGACAAATGCAGAACGAATGTAAGAATAGGAAGAGGGTAGTAGAGGTTAAAACTTAATGTAACAGGAAAAACAAAAACAGTCAAGTGAGGAAATCCGTACAAAGAGAAACAGTGGGTTGAGCAGGTGAAGACTCTCGACCCAAAGACCAATGGCAGAAAACATTCCACTTACGTTGATAAACATCTAGAGAGGAAGAGCTAATTGAACAAGCTAAAAATGAAGCAACTAGCCAGGACAATCCGACTTCCTTGCCACAGACTGGATAAAAACAAGACAGAGAATATGAAGGGCTGGATGAAATGCTGGTGACTGAGGTTCATGTAAAAGAGATGGAGGAAGAGGTATTGGTGGGGCAGACTGGAGCAGCCATGGAAACCATGATTTTGCCAGCCAGTAATGGGAGATCAAAGCTGATCTCCTTGCCAAAGACTGGATAAAAACCAGGCATGAAGATGAAGGATATGAAAAGCTGGATGAAATGCCGGTGACTGAGGTTGATGTAGAAGGGATGTAGGAAGAGGTACTGGTGGGGCACACTGGAGCTGGAGTAGCCACGGCAACCATGGTTTTGCCGAACAGTAAGGAGCAATCAAAAGAACCTGAGACAGAGTAACATGAAGGATCAAAATCACCCTGGGAAGAAAATGGATGGGAGGATACACATAAATGTATTTGTTGGTCCAATCCTGACTGAATGCAACAACCAAAGCTAGTTCATGAGGAACAGGAGACCAAAACAAAGGTAATCTGGTGTTGAGGGGTGTGGCAAATGCATCCAGATGAAGAGTACCCCACCATAGACATAACTACTGGAAAATGAGAGGATCTAGAAACCACTCTGTTGGATAAAGATTGTCAGGATGGGAAAGACAATCCAGGACAAAATTGAATGCACTTGGAACATGGCATGCAAGAAGACAAATACCAAGTGATTAACCAAAGATGAAATGGTCATTTACTGTCTCACAGATTCCACACAGGATTCCAAAGTCTCAGGAATATTACCAAAAACAGTCCACTGGAGAAAGGGGACCTACATAAGTCCCAGAGATAAATAGGTGGTAAACAAACTTGGGACAATACAGTGGCCTTTCCCAGAAGATCCCAACAACAGAGAAACCACGTGTGCAAGGAAAGAGCCAAAGAAGATAAACGTGCCAATGTGGAGCTAATCAGAAATAAGCTATCCTCTGAAAAAGCCTCAAGATCATAGTGGAGCAACTTGGAAAGAAGGTGGATAGTTGACAAGTACTGTAAGAGAGTTGATATGGTAAGATGAAGGCAAGAAAACTGAGCATGGGATAAACAAACAGGATGAACATGGTCTGCTCTCCCCCCCCCCTCCCCCCCCAATGGACAAAAGCGATTCCAACTGCTGAAAATCAAGAAATGGAAAGTCAGCCTTATGGTATGCTAAAGCAAATTGATCTGAAGTTCATGGAGGGTGAGGCATTCTAGCATCTTCAACCAACTAAGAGACAAAATGCTCTGCATGAACCCTAATAACTGGGGAAAGGGGGAATATAAAATACTAAAAGCAGGGGGTATCATGTAACAAAGAAGGAAGGGGATTATAAGATATCTGGGAAATGGATAAAACAGAACACATCTGAGAAATCATGTCTATAAAAGCAATATTAGGCCTAGCTGATTCCGCAGTAGGAGCATGGGAACACAGAAAAAGCAGGTGGAGAGAGAGAGAAGGCTGTCACATTCCTCATCAGCCCGAACAGGTTTGGCATGCTCATGAGGAATATGGGCAACATCAGAAGAAGCAGGTTGACTCAATTAATGATCAACCTTGCAGTGAGTGAGAGACGATAATTCCATAGCCGAGTTACCCTCACCTGCAGCCTGTGTAAAAGTGCTGATAGAGGGTATTACCTCTGAAGTGTTAACTTGGACTTCAGAATTCTTTGTTAAAATGAATCCTAAAAGACAACAGTGTTAGAATAAAGAAAAGAAACTGGGAAAAAAATAAGATATCTTCAAGTTCGCAAACTGTTTTAAAATTGAAAAAAACAATTCCACTTCGGAATGAATGGCAAAAAAAAATGCACTAAGTTAAAAAAAAATCCCGAATGAAGAGCACAATAAAAAAACTTCTTGACATGAGCACTGCAAAATGAAAAGTCACAGTTCAGTAGAATTGAATAGAGGGAGTCACATGCATCAGGAGGGTATGTCGCACTCCTATTGGTAGAGCGTTGTTGCATGATGATTTACATGTGAGATGAAATTAAACCAAGTTGAACATACGATACGTGGGAGCTCAAGTCTTGTGGCATGCAAAAAAGTTTTGGGCATATAGACGGCAGGACTGAATGAGAACAGCTATTTGTGTAAGCAGAGTGAATGTACCATATTGGAAATTGTAATAACTGAATATACTTTTTCAAGTACTTCAAACTTGTAACATTACAAACGTGGTCTTTCAAAGGTAGAATAAGCATTAAATGTTAAAACTCATTATAAAAATGTACTGAACATAATGTTTATTCTAATACTAATACTGAAAACTAGTTTTACATATCTGTAAAATTCTTGGAGAAAAAGAAGTTTTAACAACAACAAAAATTTATTAAAATTACTTAAAAAGCCTGCTTTCCAAACTCATACAAGATAGGACATTTTGTAAAAGGCATGATAGCAGATTAATTATTTGTTACATTTTCCTTACATGTAACTGTATTGTTCAGAATATTTATACATGTAGTTTTTAGTCTTATGATACCTGCATCTTGGAAACCTTTAAGTCTAAAAATCGTGTTTACATCTTTAGTAACATTAAATCTGTTATAATATTACAGTATATACATAAAGTGATACAAACAAAAGTACACATAACACTGACATAGCATAACGTGTAAAAAATACATAAATAACACTTGACCAATCAATGAAGATACACAAAACCAAATACCACAAATAACCACATCATTCCTTAAGAACCATTTGCCCATACAATCACTAAAGCCATATTACTAATTAGTTATTAGATGGTTAGGTGCATATTTGGAAAAAGATAAGATAAAATGAACTGAAGAAACTTGTAACTTCAAATATCATGGAAACACTTTTAACGTGTATTTACATTTAAGCAATGCAAATCCAAGTAATTTCTGCAAACACAAGTAAGAAAAGTAGTGGGAGTAAAGGTGAAGCACCAAGTTCTTCCAGCAATGTTTGAAACTCAGTTGCCACTCACCAGGTGCAACTTGCACTGGAAAAAGCTGACAGATTCAGTAAGTTATTTTCTTGCAATAGATATGCAACCATTTGATACAGTTAAATGATCCTGGCTTCTACTGTATGACTTCTATTGTCACGCTATTCACCTCCAGATTGCAAGACCATAGTTTGTTATTATATGCAGGAATTGTACCAACGGGAGAATTCTAGAGTCTAACAGCAGTCTGATGGAATAGAATGTTATGCTATAGATATATGGACATCACAAACAAAACAATCATATTGTGCTATTACAGTTCATTTCATTGCACAACAGTTCAAGCTACAAATTTATCTTACAGCAGCCCATCAGTTTCCTGAAAGTCACACAATATGATAGCTTAGTGGAAGTTACCATTTTATGGGATAATTGCTGCTTATGGGATAATGGGGTAAACATCCCTGTTGCAACTGAGATGCTTTAAAGTCCTCATTTGCCATGTTTCAGTCATACACTGCAGGTTGTCACTGATCAGGCTTTAAAGTTGCCAGAGCTGTCAAAAATGATCAGCAGGTACAAAAAAACTTGTAGCTCACTTTAATTGCTTTCCAAAATCATAGTACTTGTTGCATGAAAAGCAAATTGCTCTCAACCACAAACAGCTTTCACTTGTTAATGATGTTGTAACACAACAGTTACTATATGGCTGAAAGAATAATCCAGCAGCAGTAACCATTGTGTGCCACATTATTGGAACTCAAGAAAAGTGATTTAATGCCTTCTGACATATCATTCTCCAATATGGAACTGTTTGTACAAGTAATGAAGCCACTTGTTGAGATCACTGAGGCTTTAGGAGCTCAGAAATATGTTAGTATATATCTATGATATAAGCATTGTTACACAAGCTACTTAATAATATTTTGAAAAACTGTGATTCTGACTGTGGGATTGTTAAAATGATGAAACTAAAAATGAAAGAGAATTTTATGAATACTACACTGGACCTATTGTTAATCTACTAAACAAAGCTGCTTTTCTTGACCCACATTTCAAGTCACTTACCTTTCTTACTGATTCAGTGAAGCAGCAAGTTTTAAACCAACTTGCAAACAAAGCTGTGGCTCGTTGTGTACAGTTTGATGAAACTTCTTCAACTAAAAACATGTTTCGTGGTGAACAGAAACTACTTCACATATTGGAGAACATTGTTCAACCAACTGCTGAACAAGATGGTGAGATAGCAAAGTATACTGCTGATGACTGAGTCATGAGACAAGTGTAGTCCTTTAGAATGGTGGGCAAGATCCAGCAATAGATATCCTCATCTGGCACAATTAGCCATGAAATACCATGCTGTTTATGCAACCTCTGTTTCTTCAGAACAAGCATTTAGCACTGCAGGACATATTGTGAACACTAGGTGGTCATGTCTGTGGTCAGAGAATGTGAACATGTTAGTCTATCTAGCATCAACTTACAGTATACAAAGCCATGCTTTTTGTGAAGAATTTAAATTTTTGGTAGACCCATGAAGCTGCATGATTATAGTGTTACTAATGTATATTGTACAATCATGAATAGCCAATGTTAAACTATCATGATTATAAAAATCTTACTCTCACTCAGGTCTAATACCTATTTTTAACACTGTTCTTTGAACATCACAATGAACATTTTCAATCACCAAAAATTCAAATTACATACTTTACTGCTTCCAAGATAACAATAAAAAACAATGCAAGTTTATCAAAAATAAGATAGACTTGTTAACTATACTTTTGCTAATTTTTGACAGAATGTAATTACAAAATACCTCATATTAACATTCTTAACATCTTATTCATTTTGATTCAAGATAAATTACATCAAAATTAAATTATAGCAATTTTAAATTTCCTGCATTTACTTTTATTAAAGTCCCTCGAAGATGGGCAATACAAATCTGTAGTTTGTGTTTCCATGACGACAATGTTTCAGAAATACAGAAAAACCAAGTGATATGACTTATCAGTCAAGAATGTTTGCATTTTGGTGTGCAAGTCAGCAACAATAAAAAACTTTTTAATTTAAAAGTTGCATATATACTGAGTAGCAACAGTAACCTTGTTAGATAAATACGAGAAAAGACAAGAAAAAAAAAAAAAGAACTGGAGGACCACAGACCTCCTGCAAAGTCCAGGGCAGAAGACCATAGGGATGAGAAACAAGGAGAGCAAAGCTCTCTGAAATTCCTGCATTTTCAACTAGTTAAATAAAAATTCATGGATTGAAATAGCAGTAGCTATCAAAAAGTTAAACTTTTTTTTTAGCCAGGATAATCAAATTCTTTTTTTACACCTTGTGAATTCCTTTGACTCCAATCTCATCAATTTTTGTGAACTTTCACCATAACATTTTATCAAGTTATAACCTCAAAACCTTTTTTCCTACTGTTATTGAAACATGAATGCAACCATCTGTTAGATTTTGAAAAATGTCAGCAGTCGGATATTGTCAAATTTCATTATACTTGTACAATCATAAATAAGATTGGAAGAACCATGCAATCTAGATTTGTCCTACATGTTCTACTTATTAATCTACCCCACCCCCGGTAGACTTTTCTCATCAATTTAACACAAAGTTTTTGTTTCTTTTTTTATCAACTCTGTTCTTTCTTGCCCAATTTTTCTTTTTTGTCCATCTTCAACTATATCTTCCAATTTTTTTTCCCCTTGAAGTAAGCATGATATTTATGTTTTTATATCCTACATGACATGATTAGTTTCTTGATTATGCAAGCATCCAATTGATATTATAAAGTCTATCATAATCCCTTTTAGCACCAATGATTTGGCAGAAGAATTGTGATGCATTTTTTATTTATTCAGAAACCTCTCTCCACTGATGCCTGTCTACATGATACGCAAAGAAGTTTTGCTACCTTCCCCAGTCTATGTAACTCTTGATTGGATGACACATGATGAGGTATGAATGTGTCCACTCTCACAGAATCTGAAGTGAAAAGTTTGAAGCAAACTTCAACAACTTTGACTACAGTAGTTAGGAATTATTGATATTGCCAGATGATTTGGTCACATTCAGTACTTTTCACCAACTTCTACCAGTATTTTTAGAATTTTTTTCAAATGGCCAACAGCATCATTTGGCTTATTTGACATAAATTTAGAATCAAGGCAATCAAAATTCCTTGTAATGCTGTACCTCAGTGAGCACTTCTCTTGTAGTTTGGATATTGCCTTCACCAACATATCCCTGGCCTCCATTGGGAAACTTGTACAATGTTGAACATCTAAAGATAAAGTTTTTTAATTGTGTACTCATGTATAATATATAGGTCATAGGACCCTGTTTCAAAGAACTTGCACTTCAAGTCTTTTTCCATTTGTTCCTTGAACATCCTGTACAGCTTCCAACTCACCACTGATCCATCCATTAAGAGATGTATAATTTTCTCAAAAGATAGCATTCATGTGCCTGATTGAAGTAAGGACCTTTGAGGCAGTAACATGACCAATAAATTGAGATATCCAATACTCTGTTAAGAGAGACATCTGATCCCCAAATCGTATTTAAATACCTAACTGTTTGTTTTGATATTTCTTGTTCAAGCTTTCATTAAAAAGTAAGACACTCTTCACCTACATGGGAAAATATACTTGTATTAAGGTGACCCAGATGCATAAAATTTACAGATATATATATATACATTTCTTGCACTAAAAGCTGTCCAACAATTAAAGAAAAGAAATTATATTTCTAATTCAAAATGTGCATAGGCCCAGAATCATTACTATACAACACTTGTACACTTTTATATAGAATTCAGATTTAGTCTCAATTCTAGAATTGTTATTACCACCATAAAAACTAATATCCAGGTCTAGATGTAGATCTAGGCCTACTACTTTTATTTTATAAAAAGAAGCAGAAATAAAAATAGCCATAATACTTTGCTGTCCAGAAGCATTGAGGAAAACATGGTAGAAACTTGTTCATGGGATTTGTAGGAATTGACAGTTGTATACACTATACAATGTCCATCCAATTTTTGCTTTCACAGTTTAACTTTCAAAATCTTTTAAAATGATGAAGTTATCCATAGGTCTTGGCTTTGTACAGGTACCCAGACTATCTTTAGGCCTACAACTTAAGAACTGCACATTCTAAGATTGTTTTGGTTATTTGATGCAACTTCTCAGCATACATTTGCCCATTTTGCTTATATTCAATGTTATTTTATTAGCTTTGCAAATTTTCTTGTGCTTCTCAGGGTCATAGCACTGAACCCACTCACTGTATTGTTAAAGACACACTTCCCCATTACTCCAGTGCATCAAGTCTTGACCTAAAAAATATGAGAAAGTTCTATTCATGTTTACTGACCCATACAAAGTTCAAACAGTTATCATGCATTTAGCACCATTTTTTAAAAACAGAAATTTGTCAAGTCGTGTGGTCTTCAAAGTTGAATGTAGACCACCAGTTTAGACTGGCAGAGGTTATCGCTATACACATGCATTGCACTAATAAGAACTACAATGCAGGCTGAAAAGCCATGAAATTAAATTAATGCAGCCTGAGCTGTCAGCCTGAACTCTGGGAGTAAGCTGTTGTAATTTACACCACACAATGTTACATGTGCCAGAAAAAGGATTGCATTCATCTGAAAAATTATATGTAACTCAAATTTCAAGCACTTGCCTCTAACACCTTGGCTTTTCCAGACTTTCAAAGGCCCTTAAAATCAATTTTCATTTTCAAGTATTTTTCAAGGCTTTCAAGCACCAGTTTGAACAGTGACTTCCATCAAGAACATTCGCTCTTTCAACCTTGTAACCATAAAGTAACCATCAGTTTCCATATTATTACTTTTAATAGGCTTTATGTATCTTCATGAAATATGGTAAGCTTTCAATAAATATTATAAGTCTTTGGTAAAAAAAAGTCAGGTTTTCATTAATATATGGAGTCAGACTTTTGACTGTTCTGAGTGCAAAGTGATTTTCATGTTAAAGTTAACAATACTTTTCCATCATCCAAAATTTTCAAATCCTCTTAAATAAACATCAAATATTTTCTTTTCAGTAGAACTTTATATTTCATCTGTTATTTTCTCTACCTTAAGTCTATATACAGATTGGGTCAATTTGGCCAACCTTGCAACCACCATAAAAACAAAAAATAAAAATGAAATAAAACTAAATTCCCTTTTTTATTTCTAGAATGATGGCAAGTCATAAGAGAAAACAATTTGTTTAACCTACATAACTTAAAGTTTGTAACAGTCTGCACCTGTTTATACTTAATTTTATTGTTGTAGCTATTTGAACTGTGTCTAATTAATCATTCTAACACAAGTTGTAAATCAATCAGCGAACATGTAGCTCACATTACCATACTGAATATGTAATGCACAAGCTGCTTGCAAACATACCTCATGAAGAATTTTTATCATTATCATTTTTCAGTATCTTAACTAATCTAACCTTATGTAGCTTAATAAGTTTCAAATTTTTACCATGTACTTGCATTTATAGTAATAAATGTTAACATTTTCTTACACTTAAAATGTATTTCCAATAGGCACTTACCTACTCTCACACAAAGCTCACTCAACCTCAGTTTGCCCTCTAAATATTGCTCAAAATTGTATTGCTAACAGTACACCAGTCATTTATACCTCTTTTGTTTTCACTTCATTTCAGAACATGTGCTAATCATGTGACTATCCTCCACCAATCATATTGCACCATCTATACTGGTGCAGGTAGCTCCCTCTACTATTCTAGCACAAACCTCACTTACAGAGAATTGGCAAGTATAAACTATAAACACTAGCACATCAGTGGGTAGGAAGTGGGTAAAAGAAGGTTAAGTACCTATCAAAAATACCTTTTCAGTACAAGAAAATGTTAACTTCCGAAACAGTACTACCTCCGCTCGACCAAAGCTAGAATTCCATGGTGCAAAGGTGGAGGAGCTGTTAAAGGTGTGACAGTATTCAATCAAGCAGAGGACAACTACCTTGAAATAACAGGTGTGCCATAATAAGGCACATCTGTGGGGTATAGCACTACAGGTATGCTCTTTGCCCAATGACAAACAGTTATTCATATTGGGCAGATGGTAACAGGCAGGTACAATATTCTCAAGAAACAGATGTACAGCACCATTTGTTGGAGAAGTGTTGTATGACTATGACATGAAATAGCACAGCATGGATGAAAAAAGGATGTCTAGCAGAAAATCAACAATTAGCCCAAATAAGTATATGCTAAGGTTAGAGTCTTGGGGCACACCAGAGCATGTCAATTGCTGTCTAACCAGGAAAAACATCCAGTGGAAATGCCTTGTCTAGGTTATTGTGAGCAACAAAAATGATCCTTCCCATGAAAATAAAATCCAGTGCATAATTCCTCCATATATGTAGCAACCATTAACACGGGACATAGTGATAGTTAGTCATAGTAAAGTGCCTGACAATTTGATATAAGTATATGTGGCTAAGGCTAAAAGACCATAAATTGAGTTTGAATGGGTGAAGTGAGGTCCACCCAGGCAAAAAACATCCAGGGGAAGTACCTTGGGATACACTGATTATGTTAAGTGTGTTCCATCTAGGCTGGTTGCAACTGTGACAGGAACTGAACAGAACTCCCAAATGAATAAGAAACTGTGTAGGGGGTAATAAAGGACTACCATAACTTGATGAGAAATGCCACCCAAACAGTTTTGTGAAGAAGAGCAGGTATGAGTGACTGACTGGGCATGGGAAGAGACAAACAGTAGCCAGTGATTCATGTAATGGTGAATCTGAACACCCAGCAAGTGAAGATGATGTGCAAAAGAGTGTACCACTTGAGAAAACACATACGTAGGAGAAGAAGGGCTAAACGGCAGTGCTCGGAACTGGAAGGCAAAACCATCATGGACTAACCAATGAAAACAACGTGACACTGGGGCAATTGAACAAAAAAATTTAGTCATCCAAAGTCCAACGGAAAATAAAAACACTGAAGTGAGGTAGGATTTCATGGTGAAGTGAGAGATCTCCAGATAGGTATACAGCTGGGACAAATCTAGGAGGGGTTTCCACTCTCCCATGGTTTTGTATGGGAACAACAAACAGACAGGAATAAAATCCAAGTTGATCAGGCACCATCCATTCAATAGCTCCTTTGTGTAGAAGGTCTCAAACCGAATTGGCAAGACAACCCAAGGAGGAGGGAAGGAGATTTGGAACCAAAGGTAGAAACCTTCAGATAGAACCTGTAGAACTCACAGGACTGTCGTGAAGTGTAGCCAAAAAGACATAAATTAAACATACACAAAGAAAGTGCTCATTACAACAAACTAATAAAACCTAGAAATTTGCAGTCTACAAGGTACATAAATATAATAAACCTCCAAAACTATGAAATTTAACCTAAAACTTAAAACTATAAGCAACACCTAAAATGCAAAACCACTAAAGGAACTTAGAAGATAAAAGACCCACAAATATCAAACTTATAAATCCACCCAAAGAACTGATAAGGCTATGGATACGAAAGTAAAACCTACCCTGAAGAACATGAGAATAAAAAGGCACCCAGTGAACAATAACAAATGTTGACTCAAATCTAATCACCAATTAGATGTGCCTAGTAGTAAATAAAAAGGAACTTACAAACGAATTAACATAAACAGTGGTAACTTTAGCCAAATCTGTGGGTGTGTTGATTCATTATACTTCTTTTCACTGTTTATGTTAATTCGTTTGTAAGTTCCTTTTGGGAATTTGTAACTTTAGCCAAATCTGTGGGTGTGTTGATTCATTATGTATACTTTTTTTAAATTCCCAAGTAGTACTAACATGCAAAACCATACACACACTGTAAATGAAACAAAACAAAGTAATAAACAAACTCTAAATGCAAAATTACACAAAAGTAACTGAGCTGGTGAAAGAATAATAAAAATCTAATGTACCAAATAATGAGCATAGAAGACATGAAAGAACTAAAGTGCAGAAATTAGGTCCATCCACACAAGCTCACATAAACTCGCTAAACATGGGTATACCAATTGGGAGTGAGAAATACATGCTGAAAACTTTACAATAGATATCCTAGGAAAAGGAGCAATACCTAACCCAGCACATTATATGGAGGAACTGTAATAGGTGGAAAGTGCCATAGAAAGAAATTTCCACTCAGTAATTATATCCATCCTCACAAAATATCGTAACATGAAAGGAAGAAATCGTCAGCCAAACATAAGACATGAACTCCCCACAAACTAAAGCTTGTGCTTCATCAACCCTGAGACCTGGGGACTTGTGTCAGAACTATTGTGGGAAATTTGTCATCCGCCATATTAAATCTTGAATTCATATGAACAAATTAGAATTCAGAAAATTGAAATATTTCAAAAACCAACAAGTAGAAACAATGGAAATCAAGCACAAGAAGTCCAAACTTGAAGTTGAAATTGATATAAATTAGTGAACAGGCACAATCAAATTTTTGTAGTCACATGGAGAGTGATTTAAAACACATGTCTATACACTAAAATGCCAATCGAGAAAGTGAGGTTTGTACTAGAATTGTAGAGGGAGCTACCTGCACTAGTATAGACAGTGCAGTATGATTGATGGAGAATAGTCACATGATCAGCACATGTTCTGGAATGGTGCAAAAAATGAAGGAGTATAAAAAGACAGGTGCATTGTTAGTGATCAAATTTTTAGTAATGCTTAGAGGGCACACCAAGGTTGAGATAGCTTTAGGTGAGTTGGTAGTACCATTATGGAAAAAGAATATATAGGAAAAACAAGAAATACTGTATTTACCTTTTTTTTGCTGTTAGTTGCCAATGAAATTTAAGCCTACTTTTTATATATTAATGGTACTAATACAATAAATAGTGTTTATTCTTAAATAATGCACCAAAGACATGGAATAATAGCATGCACAAAGCAAACAACGTCCTAAAACTATCATAATCTAACTGGCTTTCTAACTATGGAGTAAGAACCATAAAATAATTCCCAAAGCTTCTTGATCTTAACATACGATAGAAACTTTCAAACTGAAGATGAAATAGATAATACTCTGTACTGAAAATGATATTATATAATATGTCATTTGTTAGCCTTTCTATTGGTTATAAACAATATAGTATAAAACTTCATAGAGAACTATTGGCAGGTGGGTGTGGCAAGTGAGACTGGTTTTTTTAGTTTATGACTCCATAAACAAATAAGATTGAAGACTATAAAACGTAGAATTTGCCTTAGTAACATAAATGTTATAATGAGTAATTTATGTTAGGTTCCATATTTCAGAGAGGGGTGGTAAATAATTTAGAGAAGGAAAAAGACCTAGACAATAAGATAAAGGACTTTTTGAAAATATTTCCATATATAATAAAATTTGATTTATTTCATGTCACTTTGACCTGCCTGTAGCAAAAGGGTTAAAGATTCCCTTCTTTAAAATGTTGGATGTCTTTCGACTCTACTGTAAATCATTTAACAATCTTGTTGCATGAATATTTCTCTTTGGAAAGAATGATCACTTACCCCTTCAGCCATTGACAAACTTTTGGTGACATGATACAAACTCAGCCTGCAAGTTATGCTGTTACAGGCAGGAGAGATGCTTGTCCATCATTGTAGTTTTAAAACCATCTTTACATTGGCAAGAAAATGCAAGTTAATTTACATGTTTTGCCTCAAAAAATAATAAGTAAAGTATAAAAATAAATAATAAACAAACCTCTTTAACTGATGGATCCAATTCATTCCACTGCTTTGCTATTACTTTCACCTGTTCAGTTAGTTTCAGGTCTGTTTCAGAGAAAATAACAAAAAAAAAAAACATAAACAACAAGTGTCTTGCTATATAAGTATACAACACAAACATCAAAAAGGAGAAATAGACTCGGTTAAACTTAAGCTGTATAGTGCTTTAAACCTTTAACCCCATACATACAGACTCAGTCAGTTCAATCAACCTTGTAATGACCATGTAACTGTGAAATTATAAACAACTCTGAATCTACAAAATTTATCTTTATGAAATTTTGTAAAACTCTCAGTAAACCTTACAAGCTTGTTGTGCACAAAAAATCATATTTTTCAAAAAGTAATAAAGTATTTTACTAAATAGTTTATTGAGTTAGTCTGAGTGAAATGTGATTTTCATGCTAAGAATAAAAATACTTCATTTTACAGCTTTTATATTTCATTTGCATAACCTCAAAAACCTCCTAAATGAATGTCAAAAGTTTTCTTATAAAACCTAATATATCTTTTCTGTACCCTAACAAAACTGTAGCTAAATCATCATCATACAGTGAAAAGTTGAGAAATATAAAATAAAATCAATAATACGTTTTTTTTCTAGAATGACTGTAGTTTGTAACAGACAATTATCATTATTTACCCTAATAGCTTCCGCTTCTAAACTTTTCATACCTATTTTCTTTTAATGTTATAGTTTCATAACTTTACTTTGGATCCTCTCTAAATAAATCAGTTGGAGAGTTTAGGATAAACAAACAATCAGGTTATAGCATGCAAAGTGCATACTACAAGCTCCCCTATCGACTGATCTTATGAATTTTTTAAATTAATTTTTTCTTAAGTTTTGTTACCTAACCTAATAAATTTCTAATTTTAACATTTTAGGTACTTTTGTTAAAAATATATATATAACAAAAGACCAGCTCTTGGTCATTCCATGACTTTTAGATATTTTAAAGTCTGAAGAGGAGTCTTGTGTATACAAAAAAAGTAATGTTGCAGTCAGTACAGGATTATTATATACTAATTTTTCTTTTTCATGTAGACTTAAGCTTTATATAACTTTCAATGTGCTTCAGCCAACACTAATGCATAGCATCATTTCATACAATTTCAGCAAATCATTAACATTAGCATTTTCTTAAATTGGAAATGTATCTCCAATAATACTTACCTACTCACACTATAGCTATTACTCGACTGTTTGGGTTTCTTTTCTTTGCCCATCTAAGCATTGGTTTGATTTTTTCTCGCTTGCTCCAGTCTTTTATACCACACTTAACTGCCACTGGCAATATTTGTCTCGTGACACTTTCCATCTACATCACTGTGCCCTTTTTCCTGGTACTGCATACAAGCACCTCATGCAGATAATGTTATCACTTTTTTGAGACTGACTCAATTCTAGTCTCTAACACTGACTCTTAGTGGGGAGGAAGGGCAGGAAAGTATGAAAGGAGATAGCTATTATTGGAAATATTTTCAATTTAAGAAAATGTTAACTTCCAAAACATACTTACCTCCTCTCACACTACAGCCAGAATTCCATGCTGATAATGTATAGGGGCTGGTGAGGGCATTATACATTTGACCTGATTCGTCATGACCATTAGCCAGGCCTCAACCAGGTAGGCAAGAACCAACTGCTCAGAGTTGTAATTATAGGACCATGGCCCCTAAATCCCATATTGGTGGCTAGGGCATTTGGACTGCAATATATATATATAGTTTTGTGAGTGGATCCCACCCTGTAGCTATGGAGCGATGCAATCCGAGCCACTAGAATCACAACAAGAAGGTAAGTAACACCAAAGTGGGCAAACCCTATCCTCAACCTGAAGAAATCTGAAAGGTAACACCCAAGCTAGGGTTTCTGTATGCCATATCAACCTGTTTTGGAAGTCATTTTATTCTGCTTTGTTCAGTTACTTACTTCTCAGCAAATTTGAAAGGTAGTTCCAGATAATAAAATTATATTAAAAAGATAAGCAAAAGAACTTGACCCTACTATTATCAAGACATCAAATATGAACATGGCCAACATGGGTACATATTGTATGGGTACACATTTACATGTAAGTGTATTATATTTCTTATAAAAGATCAAAAACTTTTTAACGACTGAAAAGTATACATTGATGCTATGAAACACCATTAACTGTGGTTACATAAAGTATAATCGCGTTCTTAATCAAAGGATTAAATATTTTTAGTAATTTTTTCAAAGTCCAATGTCTGAAAGGAAGCTATAAACATTAAAAGTTTTTAGGATTAATTAGCAAAGTAACTAATATTATATTTATTTTCTTAATTTTCCAGAATAACATAAGGGAATGATGAAAATGCTTGAGTTCATATACTAAATTTTTTTTTATTCTTCACTGTGTACTTGGATTCACAGCTCACCAGTATACTGTCGTCCCACTTCTGGTCTCTTCTCTTTGACAAACAACATGTATGCTGATAATGGGCGTTTTGGAGGAGGTGGTAGAGGTGATTCACTTTGTTTAGATGAAGATGACAAGAAACATCTTTGGGTTACTAAAAACTGTGTAGCACTAAAAAATAAATCAAAATGATATTGATTTTAAACACGAAATTACAAAATATCTAACTCTATCAGTACTCAAAATAACAACAACATATAACTTCAGGATTAAAAAACAAGATGTCTACAAGTACTTTCAGTATTACAACAACATAACAGTCCACCAGTGCTAATGAATGTACTTTATATACACTGTTTTTTGATAAATACCTTTTTTCTAATAAAAGTACTACTGATGTGGTACTCACAATAGAAGGGGGATCTCAACTTAAATTGACCAGTCACTGTTCACTTAGCTCTCATTCTTTCAAAGGCAAAAAATTGCCACAACATGCAACCTTTCAAATTTTAATTAACATTTATAGTACAATAGACATTTCCTAAAAATACCAAAATTAAATATTACATATTTTTGCAAGAGGGTCATTGGCAGTAAACCTTTAATTATAATAATGTGTTAGAAAATATGAGGAGTTATGCAACATTTTACAATCTCATTGTGAATGTAACTCACTGACTATATTTTCCAATAAACTTTGTAACTTAGTAACTTTGATATGTAGCTAATGATGAGTTGTAGCTCTTCATGAGCAAAGACCCAAAATTTTGGGTATGTACTTAAGCACTGGTTAGCAACTTAAACTTATCTGGGGGCTACACTTGTTGCCCTCAAACACAATAAAGGGTCACAAGACCTCCCTTTCTTTACCACTCATAAGATAAAAATGAGCTGATATGAAACATAAGATGCAATGGAGAGTCTCATGGTCACACAGTAAACACTACATCTTTCTTGCTGATAAAGCTATCAGTAACTATGTTTTCATTATTAAAACCTTTCCTATTTCAGTATTATTTATGGAAAAGGGGTTTAATCTTCACACATTGAAACCTTAATACAAACCTTTTGTGATTTGCCTAAGATAACTCACCCTCCACATTTCAAAAAATATTTGTTCAAATTAAATAAGGAAAAACCATTTCTCACCATATTTTTAATTATTTGCTATATTTATTCACATCTTATCATGCATTACAATAAATGCTCATTATATGGCATTAGAAGTGCTATTTTTGCTAATTTCTAGTGGGTTTATTCAGAATTACTTGTTGTATGGGTTTACTTTTATTACTTCCAGTTGCTCATTCTTTAAGTTGACTATGTGTGCACAAAAAAGGTGTAAGCTTAGTATTTGGCTAGTTGTTTACAGATACTATTTATAACACATTCACAGAAAAAGAAACCTAATGTTACACCCATTCTAACAAATATTATAGTGTGGTAAGAAAGTGAAATTTTTTTATAACTTATGCTATTTCAAGTTCAGAAATGAGAACAATAATTTCTTGTATAGTTTACCTCTAAAAAATGTATACGTAGAAGAACTAGACAATTAGAGAAATTTGGTAATTGATTAATCATTGAGCTCATTAATCATTTACATTCAACTAACGATTATTCTCATGGGATAGCTATAAAACAAAATACTTAATTTTTACACCACAGTAGAAACAATCCACTGTATATCATTGTTTTTAAAACCAATGAAATATAATGGCAATATTTCAGGTACTAAAATACTTAGAATAATCAAAAATAATATTAATTGGAAACTGTCACTTGGATTAGTTGATTATTTTTTGTGAAGTTAATTAATTCAACCATAATTTTGAATGTCGGATAGTAATAACTGGAAATACTAGTTGATTGTTTTCACAACAATTAACTTAATTTTAATTTTGACTAATCAATTTATTAATGTGACACTAATCAATGCTCATATGTAATCAATTATGTTGATTAATCAAGTTGATCACCCAGCTTCAATATGCAGACATTAAATCAAAATTTTGATTTACAGTAACCCAACAATGTTTGTTCCTAGAACTATATTGTATGTCATCTTTAGTTAATTTGATACATTTATTGGTGCTTGAAAGAAAAGTTTAGATGTTGTCAAATTCTATCATTATACAAAGGCTTATAACCACAGTTAATATCCACTTGTACTATTATTCATCATTGATGGTTATTTTGACTCCCCTAGAAAAATATTTTTTGCTCGTATATCTAACAAATAAGTATAACTGCAATTTTCTACCACCTATTGTTTCAAGCAATATTATGTTTCATATTTTTACATTTTGTTAGTTCCAATTTTCCTTATTATATAGTGAAATGTTTCTGCAATTACAATTTATTAAATTGATTTACCATATTACTTATGATAAAGTGCATTATTTGTGTAAAATGATCTGCAATATTATAGTTCATTAAATCGGATGAAAACTTGAATTAATGAATCTGTTGTAACATATTCAGCAGCTTTCTACTAGATTTAACCATGAATTACAAAACTGTGTTTATATTGTAAGTTGTGATTTTATTCAGATACATTTTTTCCTAACTAATGAACAAGGAGGTAATCTTCATGAACCAAAATCATTTGCTTGTTCCTACTTTTGTATTAGTTTTGAATGTGACATCTACTTTTTAATTTGTTAGTTTAAATCATAAAAGTCACAAAGATGTTATTCATCTTCCAGTAATAAGGGCACAATTGTTTCACACACGATACAGACTCTTAACAGTGTCATATAAGAAAGAGATCTTGGTGTAATAGTTGATCAGTCTTTTTAGCCATCCAAGCAGTGTGCTGTTACTAGGATTTTAGGTTGTATCTACAAAAATATTGAATACATGTCTCAAAAAGTATTATTTGATAGATTGTTCAGGAAGAGTATTCATGACAAAACTAAGTTCAATGAATGGCAAGTTCCTGTTGTAGAAACACAAGTGTAGAGGAAAAGCAGACAAAAGGCAGAAGACTTTCAAAATGTCATCCTTTACATTTGTATTTCTACAACAGGCAGTTGCCATCTGTTCAACCTAATTTCATAAAGTCTATAAGAGGTTATAATTTCATTGTACAGGTCACTGGTTAGGCCACATTTGGAATATTGTGTTCAGTTTTGGGCACCTTACATTAGGAAGGACACTGAATTGGTAGAAAGGGTTCAGAGGAGAGTTACTAGAATGGTGCCTGGGACAAAGGAGAGGTTAAGTTAAAGGGGATCTAATTGAGTTGTTTAAGATTGTAAAGGGAATTGATAGTGTTGATGCATCATCTTTTTTTTTCAAACTTATCTAGATTTGGCCATTGATATACATTATACATGTACATATGGTTTAACATAACACAATGTTTTGGGACAACATGGGATCTATTGGTCCATCTTGGCTGTTCCATCCTATAAACTAAACTAAAACTATTAATAAGAAAAAAAAAGTTAAAAGCCAGTCTTTATCATTCTTATACTTATCAAGCTTTCTCTTAAACTCGCTTAAGTTAAATTTGTTGCCTCCACAACATCCGAAGGCAACCCATTCCAAAGGCCAACCACCCTGTTAGAAAAATAAAATTGTCTTAGCTGGAGATGATTTCTACCCTGCCAAAATTTATATTTGTGTCCCCTAGTCCTACTATTATCATTTGGCTATTTATTGGGAAACACAGTCGATTATAACATTACTGCAGTAGGCCTTGTACTACTACCACTAATAGCACATATTTACACGGATACTGATAGTGATAACCTGTTCAAAACCACATGCAATGGCATTTCTGTTCATTCTATTCTCTTATATTTAGTTCTACTTAATTTAATAATTATAAATAAGCATATTAAATAAATGCAATAAATAAACATTGTTAACTGTATTAATTACCTAAAGGCAGAAGTAGCTCGAGAAGTCAATCCTATACTTAATCGAGAAAGGCCAAATGTCATTATACTAGCACACATCGCCATGTTTACAACATACAAATTACAAGCTACTAAACAGTAAACGCCGTTACTAAAACGTTGTTCACTGATACGTTTAAAAAAATGTAAGAAATGTTAACAGTAAAGTAAAATAATTAGTATATTTCAAAAAGTCTTCATCGATTTATTTAGAAGACCTGGAGAAATTTTACTAAGAACAAATTAGGCAAAACCGCGTATCATAGTCAGCACTCAAATTCTGAAAATATTTTATCCACGAATAGTTATTCGGATTTTCTTCCAAATTCAAATCAAACTCAACTTCTCATCAAATCTCACGTCTAATGACGTGACCTACTTCTCTACTTTAGAGCCACCTACATTACCAAAACAATACGCTAGATTTGTTTGTTTTGAATTTTTGCGCAAAGCTACACGAGGGGTATCTGCGCTAGACGTCCATAATTTAGCAGTATAAGACTAGAGGGAAGGCAACTAATCATCACCACCCACCGCCAACTCTTGGGCTACTCTTTTTACCAACGAATAGTGGGATTGACCGTCACATTATAACGCCCCCACGGCTGAAAGGGCGATCATGTTTGGTGTGACGGGGATTCGAACCCGCGACCCGCAGATTGCGAGTCGAGTGCCCTAACCACCTGGCCATGCAATATGCTAGAGAAAAACGCGGATTAATATCCATATGGATATTTCAAAAATTGTTTAGTTTGTTTGTTTCAAGGCAAAGCCACATTGGGTTATCTATTGTATCCGCCATGGGGAATCGAACCCCGGATATTTGCGTTGTAAGTCTATAGACTTACCGCTGTCCCATCGGAGAACGATATTTCAAGAAACCGACTACAAAGGTCTAAATATTTGTGTTTTCCCCACTCTTATAAGCAGTGAAAACAAAAATCACCTTAAGCTAACTTTCAAGTCACCATACTACGAAATTCTGATCAAAGAACATATATTGTAATGATTTCAAATGAACATTCAACCATGACAATAATTTTGGTTCTTTTTAGGTTTCTGTGTTTTGAAAGTGAAATTTTTATAGATTCTGTTTATTTGTTTGAAGTTAAGCACAAAGCTACACAATGGGTTATCTGTGCTCTGCCCATCACGGGTATCGAAACCAGGTTTCTAGCGTTGTAAGACGGCAGACATACTGCTATACCACTGGGGGCGTGTTAATGTGTGTTGCTCTGAGTGTGGTATAGCGGTTTCGATTTGCTTGAAATCATGTATATATATATATATAGATAGATAGATAGATAGATAGATAGATAGATAGTCATCGTTTCTGCACTAAATATGTAGCTGTCTTCATCTGATTCACATCCTGGATCATTACAAAATATTGCCACAAAAGATCTAGCAACACAGACAACTTAAAACCCACTATTTGTGCGAAAGATCTTGGACAACAACAGGCAAATAAATACTTTGAGAAGAAATTAATGGCATATGCGCAGGATGACAGATTAAAGTCTCAATCCATGCTTCCCTTCAGAGAAATAATGCCCCCACATTTGCAACACTGTATGCTACTGTTGAAGACAAGAAAACTATCCTGAACGCAGACATAAATGTCCTTTAACATCTCATTACTGTGTATGAGGCAGGTTGACCAGTTCATTTGCCCACTATATTGAAGTACGAACTCCTGCCAGTGGCTGTATCACTTGCATAGATGAATGGTTTACTCCGCACCAGCAGTACTGGCAGATATAATAATAGAAGGCAGTGTCTGTCCTGAAACTATAGAACTTCATGATCATTCATCTTATCTCATCATTGACGGACAAGCACTGGTGATTGCTATAGGAAAGCCTGCCAATGCAATGACTTTTGGAGATCTGGCAAACACATTTGTTAGGGCAGTAGTGCAGTCTGGCTCTTGTTATAAGCGGGTAGACATTGTCTTCGGCTGATATAGAAAAGAGACCACCAAGGCCACTGCCAGGACAAAATGCACCAAAGCAGGTTGACCAATCTGACAATTTGTTGAGTGCCGTAATGTGCCTCTGCCAAAAAAAAAACTGGAAAAATTTTCTTTCTTTTCCAGATAATAAAGCAAACATTATATATTTCTTATCTGAAGAACTGCTTTCTCTAGCACCTAACAATAAAGAGATTGTTGTTGCTCGAAGATTCAGAGAAAAACTTGAAGTTAGATCACCGAAGAGAACAACTGATTTAACTCCTCTAAGATCCATATATGAAGAAGCTGACACTAGGCTGGTGCTACATGCTGTCCAGAGTCAACTTAATAGTGTTGCTGTATCATCCAGAGACATCAATGTTCTCCTGTTTCTAGTATTTCACTTCTCATATGCACGATGTGAACACCTGTGGATTGCCCAGCAGCACTTAAAATTCTTAGGAGATCTGAAGATTTCTTAGAAGAAAAATTTAGCGATCACTTCTTACTGCAGAAAAATATATAAACCAATATTGAACAAATATAATAGATGGTCCCTCTCTTAAATTGCCTAAATTTATTGTAGTTAAAAACGTAAAAAATACTTAATCAGTTTCTTCAGTTTTATCTAATTTTCCTGAATAGGCCTTTCTTTTATCATGTAATATATTGTTACGACAGCAGAAGTCACGCGACACTGGGAGCATGCACGCTGGAGTTTCTGGAAGGATCATGAATTATCGAGGAACCCCGCGAATGTCCAAATGTTTACTAGACGCCATCTTTTTTTTTTTTAATATATAAGCCCGGCGAGAAAAACCCTAGGCAGATAGATCAGAGAGATAGATAAGTGAGTGAAGCCAACAGTAGGCACGTAAGTTAAGTGTGTGAATCGCTGTGATTTATAGCGTGTGTTATAAAGGTTGTTAAGTTTAAAGTGACTGAGGAAATTTTGTGTGTTACAAGGTTGTATCCAGAAAGAATAAATTAGTTTTAATTAAGAAAGGACTTGTATTGCTGAAGTTCCTCGGAAAAAAATTTTCCCGGAAATTAACAAGCCAGCAGATAGTAACAAATTTCTTTCTTTGTTTAATAATAACATTTATATTACAGTCTTAGCCAAACTTTTTGCATATTTTGTAACAAACAAGATCACTATTATTAAGATGGAATATAAATAAACTTAGCGCTGTCAAACTGAGAAATGCATGTCATATTAAATATCTACATATTTATTTTATATAATAAGACAGGTTATATGGACATCATGAACGATTTATTAGAACAGCAAACAATTTTATCAGACATCTGTAGAAAGATGTGTAATTCAACATATAATCTATCACTACAA
Organism: Limulus polyphemus; assembly: GCF_000517525.1. NCBI lineage: Eukaryota > Metazoa > Arthropoda > Merostomata > Xiphosura > Limulidae > Limulus > Limulus polyphemus. The sequence continues at coordinate 356,374 of NW_013666031.1, forward strand.
AACCTTACCAAAATATATATAATGACAAAATATGTCATCAAATTATTATAAACTAGCACTGTTGCCCGGGTTTTCAAAAAAAAAAACACTACTTTCTGTTTTTCAGTTCCTTATTTGGATAGGTAAAAATATTTTGTGAATTTACAAAAACATAAAACAACATTAGGTTTGATTTTTGAAAATAAACTACGAACCTGTTTTAAATCAGGGCTTCCTTGTGAACAATGTTTTTTGTTTTCCTTCACTGGCAAGGATAAATAGGTCCTTATGGAGAACATTTATATTGTTACGTCTCCGTTCGTTAGTTAATTTTCCGTAAATTCGTTCCGACGAAACTTTAGCGACACAACTCCTTTCTTAAATAAAACTGGTTTATTCTTTCTGAATATAACTTTACGATACACTTAATTTCAACAGTCGCTCTATAACAACGCTATGTCTCACGTGGCCAACAATATTTTGTCCGCATACATTCAATTACTCATTACATTGTTGTCCCATCACGTTGTGAACGTCTTATATATACAAGACTAACACATATCTAGTAAATTCTAGAGCATTCTTGAAGGAACAGGATATTTCTAAAAACAGGTGGCGTGATACTAGTCACGTGACCTCGCTGACGCACCACTTCCCCCTCCTTAGTATTGTTCGTCCCGAACAATAGCCACTTACAATAAACCAATAACAATTAACAATAACTTAATTAAATGTACAGAATTACAAACATAAAATTAAAATTCAACAAAGTCTCGTTGGCTTCTGCTTCATATGGGGTTCATCTGCTTCATCAGGAAATGTTCTATCGTCGATAACAGTCACATCAGTGGTAGTAACTTCATCAAGAGCTTCACCGTTTCCCTTCTCATAACTGAGTAGAGTTTCTTCTTCGATGGTGGCTTCTTCAGGTGGCACGTCTTCAGCAGCGTCATTTGTTTTGTTGTCCACTTTGTCCCAACTGAAATGTCCTGGACCGTGATAGCGCCAAAGCCTGTTGGCATGCACCACTTTTGGCTTACCTCGCCGACCACGTTTTATCCGGAAAGTCACGTCTGAGAGACGATCCACTATATCAAATGGGCCTTCCCATGGAGAAGACAACTTAGGAGACTTCCCTTTGGTCTTCCTGGGATTATACAACCACACCTTGTCGCCTGGTTCAAAGCTGACTTCAATAGATCTCTTATCATAAGATAGCTTCATCGAGTCAGCAGACGTTTTCAAGTTTGAACGCACTTGATGGTGAATATCATCCATCCTTTCCGATAACACTTTTACAAACTCTGACACATTCTCAGGCAACTCTTTATAAGGTGGGCATCCATTATGCTTGGGTCCCCTTTTAGCACTACATGTCCTGCATGTCCTGCACCATTCTTCCACATCTCGCCTCATACCTATCCAGTAAAATCTTTGTCGAAGGTGACTCAATGTCTTCTTAATTCCGAGATATCCTCCTGTTACAGTATCATGGGATTGACGCAGCACAACTTCCCGTAACTTTCTCGGTATAACCGTTTGCCAAGTCGTCAATTTCCCATCTGTAGTTTCCCATCTCCGGAGAAGAATACCATTTTCAAGCTTTAACTGGTCCCACTGTGCCCATTAGTGCTTTGTCACAGGGCTTAGACTAGACACCTTCTCCCAAGCAGGGCGCACAACACTTGCTTTTAGAAAATCAATTATTGGCTTCAAATCTTGGCCTTTCTCCTATTCTGTATTGATATCTATATTTGGTTCCACTTCATCATCATCAACTCTTTCAGTCACTTTGACTTCACCTTGATGGCACCTAATTAGTTCAACCTCTCTTTTAACAGTTACCAGACATTTTTTTTCCCAAAC
>NW_013666031.1:359060-362219 GCF_000517525.1 Limulus polyphemus
CCATCCATTCATTTCTGCCAGTAGCTCAAATTGTGCTCTATATGCTTCCCACGGAGCCTTTTCATCGAATTCCTGCGGCTTCCTTCGCACTGGATCACTCCTATTACTGACATTCATATCTGGGATGTGACTTCTAACGGGACTGAATATGTCTGCATCAGGGTTTAGCTTCGGGGTCTGGAAAGGGCTTGCCATTGTCTGGGGCTGATTAAGTCGATGGTTAATGTTTCCTCCTTGTGTAAAAGACAGTAAATCATTATTTAATGTATTTAATTCGCTTTGAAATTTACTAATGTTTTCCAAAGGTCATTAATCAGGGCAGTAAAGATCTACGAATCCTATACCAAATCTGGTATCTGTAAACCCAATGCTATAGATTTATATTAGTGGAGGAAAAGGGAGTTGCCCAAGAAAACCCACTTTCACTAGCCAGGCACCGAATATTCTACCCAACCAATGCCTAAACTGGTGTCTAAACTGGGAGAGAAAACAACAACAACAAAACGTTTTATACATGAATTGGATAGCTTACTGATCTATCGACACTGTAATGTGATAAGTAATTAGTTAAGAAGTAAGCCATTTTCTTTAGAGGTGATAGATATCGGTTGAGTATAATGTTGGAGTTAGCATCGTTGGTGGAGGCTTTCAGAAGTTTATTCAGAATCCGGGGAACGACCTCTAGAGAAATATTCCGTCATTTGATGGGTCCACAGGCTCTTCCTCTTTGTCTGAATCTGAATCCATTAGGATGTAAATTTGTATCTGCTTGGGTCCCCCTTTTAGCACAACATGTACTGCATGTCCTGTACCATTCTTCCATATCTTGCCTCATACCTATCCAGTAAAATCTCTGCCGTAGGTGGCTCAATGTCTTCTTAACTCCAAGCTGTTCACCTGTTAAACTATCATGAAATTGACGCAGCACAACTTTCCGTAACTTTCTCGATATAACTGTTTGCCAGGTCGTCACTTTCCCATCTGCCACTGTTGATGGCCTATAGAACAGCAGAGCATAAGCCACTGGATACACTCCAGCAAGTTGATGTTTGGTCGGGAACTTCGGTTGCCAGTGGATCTGACAACAGGACGCCCACCTTTTAGAGTTGCTTGAAAATGTGCCAGAGCTCGTGAAAGTGTTATCTGATAGGATGGATGATATTCACCATCAAGTGCGGTCGAACTTAAAAACGTCTGCTGATTCCATGAAGCCATGTTATGATAAGAGATCTACTGAAGTCAGCTTTGTACCAGGAGTCAAGGTGTGGTTGTATAATCCCAGGAAGACCAAAGGGAAGTCTCCTAAGCTGTCATCTCCATGGGAAGGCTCATATGACATTGTGGATCATCTCTCAGACGTGACGTTCCGAATAAAATGTGGTCGGCGAGGTAAGCAAAAGGTGATGCATTCCAACAGGCTTTGGCGTTATCATGGTCTAGGACATTTCAGCTGGAAGGAAGGGAACAACGGAATAAATGACGCTGCTGAAGACGTGTCACCTGAAAAAGCCACTGTTGAAGAAGAAACACTACCCGGTTTAGAGAAGAGAAACAGTGAAACCCTTAATGTGACTGTTACCGATAATAGGACATTTCCTGATGGAGCAGATGAACTCCACGTGATGCAGAAGCCAATGAGACAGAGGCCAGTACGGAAGAAGATACGTCCTGTAAAATTAAAAGACTTTGTTGTATTTTAATTTTGTGTTTGTAAATTTTGTACATTTAATTAAGTTATTGTTAATTAACTATTGGTTTAATGTAAGTGGCTATTGTTCGGGACGAACAATACTAAGGATGGGGCAGTGTTACAACAGCGGAAGTCACGTGACGCTGGTAACACATGATGAGATTCTTGAAGGATCTTGAATTGTCCTGGCAACTCTTGTCTGTTCCAGGCGCCCTCTTTTTTAGTATATAAGCCCGGCAAATAAAGCGGAGAGAGGAATTGCATAGATAGAGAGATTGAAAATAGATGTAATCGAGTCAAGCCGTAAGTAGAGTGTGTGAATCCCTGTGAATTATAGCGTGTTTTTATAAAAGTAGTTAAGTTAAGCTGACTGTGGAAATTCTGTGCATTGCAAAGTTGTATTGAGAAAGAATAAACTAGTTTTATTTAAGAAAATACTTGTATTGCTGAAGTTCCTCGGAAAGAATTTATACCGGAAATTATCATACGACCAGATACACAACAATAGTTTGGTTAAGTCTAGTAGTGTTCTTATCCTTAGTAGTTTTGTTTGTTCAAATACTTTTCAGGATTATTATTCTAAAATAATTTTAAAATGAAAATGTATGTTTTACTGTGTCTTGACTGCAATCCATCGCTATTCCTCTTGCAGCTCACTAGGTCCTAAAGTTTGGTAACGATTTGTTTAGACTAATGTCGAGATAATCAAAACTGGCAGCATCACTACTGGTGCTTGTATTCTTCACCGATGAGTTAATGCTTCATCTCTGTACCATGAGTTGACAAATTATTATCTCCAAAGCTACGGTTGAATCATGTGCTCAGTAATACATCTTTGGATATTACTAATTTGTTGGTGGTTTATTGATGCTGTGTTGGGATGTATCAATGAGAATGGGCATATAGGTTTTATTTGTGCTTCAGAGGGCTAAATTTAATTATTTTCTTAATTTGAGTTCTGATTATAATACTGTTTTTTCTAATTTAATATTCCAACTTGAGCTATTCAAAACAGATTAATCAAGAAATTTTGAATTATAATAATTAAAATGCTGTACGCTTGTCAGGACTTCTTTAAAATATATTTTGAAGCTACTTGTAAGTAGCTTGTCAACATGGCGACGTGTGTAGTGACATATGGCTTTTCTCGATTAAGTACATGATTGAATTCTCCAGTTGCTCTTCCTTTTAGGTAATTAATACAGTTATATTGCGTATTTATTGTATTTATGTAATATGCTTATTTATAATTAATTAAAGGGAAAATAGAATTAGCAAAAATTGCATTAAACAGGCTATCAGTACATTACTTAGTAGTAGTAGTAGTAAGCATAATAAAGTATTTTCTACTACTGCTATTGTAGGGTGCTATAATCACCCCAACGGAGCACAAAAAAGAATACTATAATTTATATAGTGATACATTATACTAACTAGTGATAAGAATAATAGTCTATTACCTACGAAAT
>NW_013666031.1:362240-380045 GCF_000517525.1 Limulus polyphemus
CAAAGGAGCACAAAAAAAGATACTATTAATTTATATAGTGAATCATTATACTAAACTGTGAATAAGAATAATGCTATTACCAGAAATGGGGCACATGAATTTCGGAACTCAGGAACATATAGGCAAAAAAAAACATATTCGATTACTTTCTGTAGTGAAATACCCGAATATGTGAATAAAATTGTTATTATTACTAGAGCAGGAGTAGTTGATTTTCGGAAATCTGTTTACTGTCTTTCAGTCCTTACAATCTTTCAATCAACGTTGCGCATCATTTTATTTAAGTATACTCGTTCATGGTCAGACTAAAACATAATAAGATTTAATGTAACCCAGTTACTATGTACATGGTAGCAATGTAGTTAAATTCAAAATATTACTGTATTGAAGTATTGTAAATTTGTACTCCAGGCCTACTGTAGTGATGTTAAAACCATTGAGCTGTATATATATATATATATATATATATTCTGTCATACTTGATGGTAATATACTAATCAAGCAAACGACATCCAAGTTAATGTGGCGAGAAGTTAGATTTATGGCCTGTCATCCTGCACTACACAAACCAGCAGAAGCATGAGAATGGGTGATTCAAGTACAAACAAAGTGGAAACTAATAAGATACTCTAAATTAGTGTTCCACACTCCAAATTCGTCATCTATGAATATGTGCCAGATTGATGGGCCTATATTCTCTCCTGTTTTCCAAGAATTAAGTGCTTTCAGTTCAAGTATATGCATAAATATTACAGCCAAGAATACTGATACTCTATTACTCATAGCTATTTCTGTGATTTGCTTATAACATTCTTCGTTAAATCTTACATACATATTATCTAACATAAGCCTCAGAGATCTTTAGGGAAATTTCATAATTACATAATGAAACCTTATATATTTTCTCAGGCTTTGTATAAATTAAAAGGTAACACGAACATTATAGTTATAGAATTCTATACAAGTGAAGGATCCGTAGTTTTAGCGAAGAACAGTTATGAGCGAAAGATTTATACTCATAAAAGCCATTGCTGAAAATGTATATATCAGACAGAGTTTGATTTTATAAGAGTATAAAATGGATAGAATATCTGAACTTTCTAAGCACGTGTATCGATGTTCGATTTACTGATGACAGTGTTCCAGTTTAGTTTCAATTGGGTTAGTGAACTTGTAGGATATCGATAGTTCCTGTAATAACGAAATATTGAGCTAATAAAGATAGCTGATAATCATTTTCTTTGTCGCCAGATGGGTTTGCTTTGATTTGAATTTTGCGCAAAGCTAAACGAGGGCTATCTGAGCTAGCCGTCCCTAATTTAGCAGTGAATGACTAGAGGGAAGGCAGCTAGTCATCACCACCCACCGTCAACTCTTGGGCTATTCTTTTACCAAATAATAGTGGGATTGACCGTCACTTTATAACGCCCCCACGACTGAAAAGGCGAGCATGTTTGGTGAAACGGGGATTCGAACCCGCGACCTTCAGATTGCGAGTCAAGGGCCTTAATCATCTGGCCATGCCGGGCCCGCCAGGTGGGTCAGGGGTACGTTTACGAAGCGAAACACTACAATCTGGGTTTTGATTCCCCGCAGTGGACAGAGCGAAAATAGCTCCACTCTCAAGCTAGCGGGAAATAACACTGGTTACACGGGCAAACATCCTAATAGAAGTGTTTTCGGGTAAAAAAAAACAACCCTTGGTGTAGCTATAGGAATAATTGGGGATAAAAAAAGGACTTTTTTGTGCCTTTGTGAATCATGAGTGGGCCTTCGGGCTCTGCAGCGGAGCACATGTATTTTATTCTAGTAAAACAAATTTTTACATGAAAATATGTGTAGGGTGCTTTGTAAACTTCAATATTCATAGGAAGAGAAATTGGACTGGTTAAATATATATATATATATATATAATATCCTCACATACAGTTTAGTAAGTCTCATGTAATATCAGTGCAACACATGCCATTACATACGTTGTATATATATTTATACTTATTAAAAAGTACTTGCATTTTCAAATGCATAAGGCGTGTTTACATTGTTGGCAATAAGTCGTAATATTACTATAGCGCCTAAAATTTAAATTTTTGTCTTCTTTATACACAAATATCGTTTTTGAAATATTTTTTTAAATTATAAATCCAAAGAAGAAATATACATGGCCGTGATTTTAGGTGTTTGTGAACAGCGTCCATTGCACTTGTGAGCACCAGCGTAACAGTGTTCTAATGTGAACTAACCAACGTGAGCAGTCGTCATCAACAACAGGTATCAAATTATGCGTAACTTCGCCTTTCGCAATTAACCAAGTGAACGACCATGTTCATTGGTTTCAGCGATCGTAGACTTCAAGCCGATCACTGACTGACATAAAGAATGGTAGGTGTGAAAACCTACCCATTTCACACAATTAACCGAAAACTTACACTGGTTTATCTGTATTTATATTGCTCTTCATCAATATTTCTATTACTATGTTTGATTGTTTGCATTGCACAATTTCTTTTGCTTGTGCTTTCTTGTGGTTAACTGGCAGACAGCTGAATCACGAATTTAGACACTCAATTCTTCGGTTTTGTTTACTGAGTTAAATCTATTTATCCTGGCCCCGTAATCGACCATGTACCAGTTAAAAAGGTTATGGTCATATTATGGAGATAAAATTAATACCTCGTCGTTCTTTATTGGTTCAATCTTAACATATGAGAATGCAATAATGTGGTTAGGATTTTGTTCAAAGTCCAGTTGGAAAATCGTATGCAGAGAATTACCCTTTCGATTCTTCATTATGACCAACAGACGTAAAATTGAGGGTATCTTTTCTGAACCCCCGTGATAAGTAATAAAATGGTGATTTCATTAACGACTCTATGTCAGTCTTCCAAGTGCCTTCTTAATTATTGTACCACAATGAAATATTAATGGGAATAACTACGGTAATATGGTATCAAATGAAAAATATCGATGATTAAATTCTAATTACTTACAAAATTAATATCATATGTTGTAGTTCATTATGTCTTGCATATTGTGTTTTCGAAAACTAATGACATAATATCCATATAACTAAAAATATGTATGATTAAATCCCAATATATGCATTCAAATCATTTCTAAAAAAGACGTAATCTGTTATAAGGTTCTCCTTTAATATATTCGGATGTCTTTCAATTTCAGATACGAGGTACAGTATTGCCACTCAATATATATATATATATATATTCTAAGCTAGCTGTTGTACTCGTCTCCTGGACGGAAGCTATGTAAGTACATGATTAATGAAAGGTTATCTTAGGATATGAAAAGTTGCTTCCCTTACATGTAATTGTAAAAAAACTGCAAAACACAAAATGTGAAACCGCAAATTTGCATGAACCCAACAAACCCTCATGCCAGATTTGGTGAAGATCCATCAACAGAGGCGAAGTAGTGGTAAAAACCCCAAAATACAAAACACAAAATTGAAAATTTGTATGTATCGCCGCATTGACCCAACAAACCTTCATGCCAAATTTGGTGAAGCTCGATCTACAGGAGGCGAAATAGTGGTGCAAAATGCAAAACTGAAAATTTGTATGTTCCTCTGCATAGACCTAATGAACCTCCATACCAATTTTGGTGAAGATCCATCCACACCCTGCGAAGCAGTTGTATAGACATACAACAGACACTATTATTATATTTATATAGATAAGTGGTCCTTTCCGTTATGTTAAATGCTCACTGTATAGCCTCTAAATTTCCCATTGTATATAAATGCTGAGACGTTATGCTCTCTAGTTATGACATAGCTTAAAGCTGTCTATCCTAACACTGTCTCTCACAATAATATCCAATGATTTCTTCATCAGTCTTGGATAGATTCATTTTACTTAAAATACACAGCTGTATTTTCCTCAACAGTTCGACTTTGGGTTTTCTGAAAGGTATTATAAACTCTCCATCCGTTCCTGGTATGGTATTTTACATTTTATGACCTTTGAACCATGGGAAATATTCACTTTCAGATATATTAGGCCACTCTAGTACTTCAGACGTTTTATCTTCATGGAAATAAATCTGAAGTCCCATCCTGGAAGTCATTGTAAATAGGTTTTGGAGGCTCAAAAACAATAAATATATTAAATCAGTCATAATAATTTCAATTTACGAGTGTCCTATAAGGAAGGCCAGGAAACTCTCAAGTTATAATATATAAAGAAAAACTGATCTTATCAATTGATGTCGTTTAGTGAGATATATATACACACTTTACTTTGACATATGACATGATATACTTCTTCTACAACACTGACTTTTTATGTTACCTTTTAGTTCTCGTCTCTTAAAAAATATTTAATGGCTCAAGAGTGGATTTACAACAAAGAAAACTACCCCTTCATGAGGTTATTGTGATTTTAAATGTCTCTCGTGGTTTCTTAACCTTTTATTTGCCACTTCAATGTGAAAGAAATTCAATCACAAAATAACAAATTTCATACTAGACCAATAGAGTTGAAGCTTGCAAGCAACATAACCAAACGAACTTCATTGGAAATTTCAGCTGTGAAAGCTCGCTCAATAAGATTTTTTAAGAATGAGAAAATACAGAATTGCGTAAAAAATCTAATCTTATTTCACACTAAAAGAAAACAAGAGGAAATCCTCAAGAACCGCGGCACTTGAAATTCTTTTAGGCAGGATTAGAAACCTTTGTTTCCCTTTTTATTAGAAATATTTTTGTGCGCCAGCAATACCAAGCGTGGGGTGCGCGCATACCCGATTTGATTTTATTACTCATCAGAATCTCTACCAATTTACCCTCAAATTGAAATTTTTTTTAGGCAGAATTGGAATAAATTAATTTATGAAACCTTGGATGTGGTCAAATACATCAATCGAAATGGTTTGACCTCCTGAGTCCAAAACTGTAATTATATTTCAAATCGGTCAAGAGATGGCGTAGCTATGAGCTAAAAGTTTTTGGTTTTTTAAAAATCAAAACAAAAAACTCGGAGCGGTTCTATGAGGCGCAGCTAAAACAATCGATGTTGAACTACACTTATGCAATTTTCCATTCAAGGCCCTATGGGGAAATTCAACATCTCTTATTATTCTGAACAACGAGTAAATTAGAACTGATGTTGGTGATGGTAGGTTAACGAGGGAGACATAAGATCAACAAATTATATATTGACGTATAAAAAATCAGATTTGCTATGACAATGTTGAACATATCTTTTCTTTCTAAGAATACTCAACTCTGTTAAAATATGGAGCAACCCACGTTATCGATGTGAGGAGATGGATGTTGTATTTCGGATAGCTTATCATACAAGCTTCCTACCTAATAAACAAGGTAGTTATACTTGGAAAAGAATGTAGGGCGAACCGTGTAAAATAAAAGAATATTTTACAAGAATTGCTAAAGTAATCACATGCACTGCATCTTATCGTGGGTTTCGCACAATAAATAAGCGCTGAATAGAATGGGTAACACTATACGACATATCACTATTTAAAGTTAAAAATACCGATTCAGATTAAAGAAATTGTACCATCATAATAGTTAAAGTACTTGGGGCATACCATAAGACCAGTACAAAATGTTGGCCAACATTATATATTGGTCTTGTGATATATCCAAAGTATTCTCGCAGCCGATCATCCTCGTCAGGAAACATTACTGCAAGGAAGAAACCGATTATTATTTCTGAAGATGCCATAGCTGAAGTTAATGCGGTTCTCGAGAAAGTATTACTACAACAACACTATAACGTTTACAAGTTGGATGTACTTTTAAGTATTTTAAAATGATGTGAACACTGAGCAATTCCAATAGTTTCTCTCCTAGAAACCAATCATCGCACTTTTCGTAAACCCTTCTGGTTCTTCACAAAATAATTCAACTGTTGTGTTATGCTTACTGTTCCAAATATGATTACAACAGATAATTAGTAATTCATACTTTAATGCACATATATTTAATCACTAGCTATAAAAGGCTTATTCCCTTTGTCACTCCGTCGAGGACGCTTTCACGCACCTTTTTTTGGTAATGCTCAACAATATACATAATCCCCTTAGTAACAAAATTATCACCTGGTTTTTCTTACGCCAACTTATGTTGAATGCTCAATATTAATGTTGATTTATTAGATAAGTTTTTTATTCTTATCAATTAAATTTTATAAATAAGTTTACATAAAGGGAAAAATCAATACATGATCTAAGATATATTCATCAACCACATTTTTTAAAAACCGTTTTAGCTATGCACTTGCCAAAGTGACAGAATTGTAGCCAAAATCAGAATAAAATTTACCAAGTATTGTTTCATTGTTGTTTAAGACTCATACCATAGGTAAATTAATATTGTTGCGTCAGCAAAGTCACACGACTAGTATGACGCCACGTTTCTAGAACTATCCTGTACCTTGACGAATGCTCTAACATTTACTAGATATAGGGTAGTCTGGTATATAAAAGAGAGTGACAACGTGACGGGACAAGAGGGTGTGTGTAGACAGCGAGTAATTGATCTGCAGTCAGAGAGTATTATTGAGCACGTTCGTTGTTATAGCGTTTGTTTTAGCGCGATTGTTGAAATTAAGTGTATCGTAAAGTTATATTCGGAAAGAATAAACCAGTTTTATTAAGTAAGGACTTGTGTCGCTAAAGTTTCGTCGGAACGAAGTTACGGAAAGTTAATCAACACAGGGGAGACGTAACAATATGTAGAATTATGCACATATATTTTCCTCTACGTTAAAATACCTTTATTTGCGAGCTTTCGGCCCTGTCACTGGAGCCTATCATCACAAATAAAAGTATTTTAACGTAAAGAAAAGTGTGTATAATTCTACACAAGTTTATGTATTACTATTAAGCCTAAACTTAGACTACAAATAGACCTACTTTTACTAACGTTAGAGTCAGTGTTTAAAAAGTTAAGTGTTGAACAAATGTTAAATATTCTTTTGGTATTTTAACACATATATTACCTACTTCGCCTTGAAACAAATAAAATTTACGTTTACTACTATCAAATATCTTATGCTTTGTATAGTAGAGAGTTGAAAATTTGTGTCGTAATGTCCGCACCAGGTTTTCTATTTCCTGACCTAGAATATTGTGAAAAGGCTCAAGAGTGCTATTTAAATCTCTTTCAGAGTGCACAGGTACTTTTGTTCACACTAACATTTCATTTTTCTGCGTAGTTTTTACTAAAAATATAATGATTAAAAGAATTATTTCGAGACTGACGATATACGCGAAGGGTAGATGCATTTTGCAAGTACCGACAAACTCATTTTAGTTAAATTGTACAAGTCTCGTTAATCATTCAACAATGGTTTCCCATCATTTTTGACAGGCTTTTATACTAGTTTTAGTATAATTGACTTTTGTACTTGGGTTTGTTGAACTTTTAAGAAGATAAACTTAGTATGAAGAGACGTTTGAGGTAGCATTAACCCACTCATTTTAGCATCTGTATGCATTTTTTAATTTCCCTTACTTCCTCAAAGTACAATTAGAATCGTTCCACGTTTTTATAAAAAAACTTGTTCTCTTACGGATTCTGAAGATAAGTACATTTTATCATTACGTTCTGCATTTATCTAATTTAAGATAAATTTATACATAAACTAGCAACACCATTTTGAAAATGATTTATTAAGAAATACATAATAACATAAAATTAAGAATTTTTTTTATCTTTACAGATGTAAGATTGAAACGTTACAAAACTATACATTTAAATAATGAACTGTCGTCAAATATTGGTGTAATAATGATTCTAAGTTTTAAAATGTGATAACACGTCTTTCAAAATCGGCATAATTACATCCACGGTTTTATTTATTTAAAAATTAATATTTGAATCATATTGCAATGATTTGTTTGAAATATGGGAGATAAAATAATTCTATTTCAAGGTTGGGGATATTTTTTTCTTCTCTCCCTCCAAGTTTTCTTTTATTGCACACTTCCTTTTGAAAGGAAATAACTACAAAACAAGCTTACATGGCTTTTAGAAGTATGAGAAAACATTACACACTTTATACATTACAAAATTTTGTTTCTGAATATGCATGTACTTTAAAAAGCATATTACTTTGGCTTTTCAAAAGTGTACACACACACACACACATTGTAACTGTCACTAGACTTTATTTATTATTACATAAATCCAGATTCAAGGCGGTCGTGATTTAACATCTAAGAAGACTACTTGGTTGAGAAGAAATAGAACATTATTTGTATTATATTCTAAAGTTTGTTTTAACTATAAAGCTATCAGATGCAGAAACTACTTAATTAGTTTACAAGGTTGAAAAAAAAAAGTGACTTAAGTGTAAAACAAAGCAATTATGTTAGATGAAACCACGTAAGGAATGTTTTAGTTCAACCAAGAACTTCAAAGCTGTCCACAATCAGCAATAACAATCTTCTTTGATGGCTTTCCACTCTGGCTACCATAGTTTTCAACTTTCTTCACCACATCCATCCCCTCCACAACTTTGCCAAATACCACGTGCTTACCATCCAACCTAATATATACACAGTCATTAAAAACAAGATTGGTAAACAAGTATTTAAAGATATAAAAACAAGTTATAACTTGAAAAAAAAATATATTTAAATTGAAGTACTCCAATGGAAAATCTTCTTAAACCTCAAAATAAGCAGTGGCTACCTAGCAAAAATGGACATTGGGTTCTAGAGTTTAAACAGTTACCACCAAGGAGTAGTTTTTCTGCCAGTTGTCAATCAAGGTATTATGAATATTCAACTCACTTGATTTGAAAAACTCAAAATCTAGCAATAATCCTTTTCTGGTAGCTTTTGCACATTGTTCTTGCACTTTAACAACATTCCTAAAGTTTAAAAAACAGCATGTCCAAGTAGATTTTGTTTGTTTGTTACATCAGACCCCCCCCCCCCATTTCATATTAAGAAATGTAATAATCACAAATGAAAGTTAAAATTCAGTATATAAAATATTAAATACGAGACTTAAGAAATTCATATCAGCTAACGGCTGGTAACTTAGAGGTAAGTGCACTTATGTTTATATATGTACAAGTTCACAATTTATGGTATGAAATAGACACCTTCAGATTTTCATAATTTGTTAAATGCTTTAGAAATTTTAAAAGGCTACACAATTCACGTAACTACACAACACTTTGTTACTGGCTGATGGTATGCAAAGATACTTTTGTTGAAACTTCACACATAATGAAAGAAAACTGCAGATCTTTCAGAAAATGTTACAATTACAACAGAATTGTTAATATTACTGAACTCTCATTAAACTTATAACTGCTATAGCAAACAAAAGCAAATTAAAAAAAACTATTTATTTGAAGAAGTTTTCTGAAACTTAATGTAACGGCAGGGCTCTCTAACTCTTCAAAACCTTTAGCTGCCGTAAGTGAATAAGAAAGGAAAGATTGTCAATATACAATATAGTTTGAAAATGACCTCTAAAATTAAAAGTATCAGTCACAGCAGCCAACAGTGTCATGCAAATGTATCTATGATCTTGTCTGTACACACACAGTACGTTGCATAACTAATATCATGACAAATAACAGGATCTGAATTCAAATGTATTTATTTCTTCATAAGAATAAAAGGTTAGCAGGGGGTCCAAAACTGCAGAAGTTCCGAGAGACTTTACAGGGACTGTAACAAAGCCTTGCAAAAAAAAAAAAAATTATGGATGCTTTTGAATTTCAGTGTGATGGAGCTTATTAAATGTGAAGAACTAACTCTTTCAACATGGTCCCTGGGACTGACCTCGTAACCATTTTGTGCACGTTATAGTTTTCATGCTATAACTATTAAATTAGTAAGCAGTTGTTAGTGAAATTTGGAAAACATTACAATGCTTTCATACGCAAAATATCAATTTTTTTTTTTTAAGTCTTAAGGTCTGTAAAGCAATGTTTTTCTCATGGCTTTTCTTCCTTTCACTTGTTCTCCATCTATCATGCAAAATATTTATAATGTCCAGATAGTTATCAAGCATTTCTTAAGAAAAAAAAAAACTATATTTTACCAATTATTTTCAGTAATTAATCTCTGTATGGGTTCGGTAGGTTTGACCAATCTAGCAACCACCACAAAAAATTAGGAAATAACTCTTTCATTCTAGAATAAACACAAATTATAAAAAGAAAACATAAATGTTTAGACTATATAGCTTAAATCTCATAACATTATACGTTTATTATTATACTGACCTTTTACCCATGCATTCAACATACCATGTGACAAACAAAAACTGATGTTTACCTGTGCTTTTAAATTAAGAAATTGAGTAATGTATAGTACTAAAATTTCAATTATTATCAACAATTTGATATCAAAGTTACTGACAAATTCATGAAAAAGTAGTTCAATAAAATTATTATTCAGAGGCAACAAACAAGATGACGTGGCCTTTCACCCATGACCTGTCTCGAAAGGGTTAAATGACAGTTTTTTTTAGAAATCCACTATTTCATGTCCAAGCTTCACCAAGTCTAATTTGCCCCACCCCCATTAGCAAAATTATTTGTTTCTTCATAGTTACTCTTTTACAACTTAACCATTTTGAATATGTTAAACAATTTTTTCTTAATATTGCACAACAAGTTATGTATTTCACCATCATATCCCACATTCACTAGCACTACATCAGTGTAATGTCAGGTTTCCTGTATCAGGTAACAGGTGTATTTTTATGAAGATAAAAGGCAGTTATTAATGATCTGATTTTCTTTTTTATTATTCTCTTCAGTTTTGTGTCACTATCATCACACACACACACACACACACACACACACATATATATATAGTATCACTGAAGTTATCAGAGCTTTAAAATGTACTTTATTTCCACAGTTCAAGATAACATTTTCTCATGGGTAAGCATTTTATAATAAGAACAAAATAATAATAATAAAAACAGCAATTTCACCCAGAAAGTAAATTCTATAATTAACATAAAAACAGATAAAATCAAGTGTACTAAAAACATTTACTATATCACAGGAACTGCACGAGATAGGTCACAACAATACAAGGACACTAGTTTAACATCCTTAAAACATACACATTTAATTTATTAACAATTCCTCTTCAATTTTTTTAAAATTTCTCCAATTTAGAATTTAAGTCACAAATTTTGCTTTCATATTGACACCTCAATTAGATAAGTATTGACAGGTAAAAATAATAAAACAGAATGGAAAGTTCTCGTAATATCAAGGAAAGAAGTCTTAGATGTTGATACAGAGAAACTAAAATAGTTTATACTTTAATAGTGTACCCAGTTTGTATTAATTCATTAGAAATATTTTAGAGAATTACCATGAGGTCTTCACAGTTGTAAGGAAAAACTGAGACCCATTTGTGTTAGGTCCACAATTGGCCATAGAAAGAATACCTACAAGAAAAACACAAAAAATAAAATAAAACTGTGCTAAAATTAACATTTAAGATTTCACTTAACAAAAATGCACGGGATCTACTGTACCAAAACTATATACACACACTACTAAATAGGTTAAAATGAAGTAACATTTCCATTTTCACTAAAAGATAATGAAGTGGGGATTATCCAGAAGACTGTTAAATGTAAAAATAAATTATGACAACCAAAATAATTTAGCCTTTGTTCACGAACTACACATAACCAAATAGTTTTCAATAAGAAATATTACTAGCCAGTCATTTTAAAATGGAGTATTTTAAAAGGCAGATATAGATGCTAAATGTTTTTGGTAGAGGTAGGGGGAGAAAGATTAGCAAAATAAGAAAGGTGTTAAGCAATTTCTTAAGTGTAAAATTATATGGTCCCATGATCTAACCCTTCCACATATAGCAACTTATGAAACTGAAAATCATTTTAGTATCTGTGACATTTAATGCATTTGTAACAAGACCTCAATTACTGAAAATTTATACTTTTACCTTGTATCTCCCCCTCCCCACTTTCAATGGGTGATTTCACAGAAAAGAAAATTGCCTGATTACACAATTATAAACAAATGGGCAAGAATCACACACCAGTAAAGAAAATAAGATTTAAAGCCTACCTTTACTGCATGTCCTATTTGACTGTTTGACATCGCACTGTCACCTCCGACTTTAAAACACATTATTAGCTTCTTAAGCTTTCTTATATTTCATAGAATTAATTTATAGCTATCGTTTCTTGAACAAACAGCACATTGCTACATCTAACTACCTACAATGTCTTAACAGTTTAAAAATTTTTCATATCTTCCATACCTGGTTCATTGTGTTTTAAGGTGAAGTTCTCATCAGCAAACTTTTCGCCATAAATAGACTTTCCACCAGTGCCATTATGTTTGGTGAAGTCACCACCTTGGCACATAAAGTTTGGGATAACCCTGTGGAATGTGCTTTCTTTGTAACCAAATCCTTTCTCACCAGTACACAGTGCCCTGAAGTTTTCTGTTAAGTTAAAATAATACTTGTGAATTCTTGACAATGACACCACAACTTAACTACAAGGTTAAGCAAGTTTCACAGTTAAAATTAGAAAGAGCAGGAAGAATTCCACAGAAATAATTATACCAATTAGAACTCTGGTTCAAAAATTTACAATTAAAAAGAGAACCTCAAGTGTATAATCACAAGAAACAGGTGTACCTTGTGATAGTTGTTGTTACTTCAAACTATCAGATATATTGTTCCCACATCCACAAAATAATTAATAAAAGATTTGCAAATATAAGACTATTCACTCTCAGTATTTATTGAAGAGTAAACCAAGACAATCATGAAATAATAAATGCACAATTTTATTTGAAAATAAAAATGTATTCACTTACAATCTGATCACGAGTACTAAACAGCAGAAAGTATGTTAATATATTACCCTCTCATTAATATACTGACTTTATTATTATTATTATTAAAGACTTCGCATTTAATAGTTGTTTCAGCTACTGATGTGCTTGTATATTAGTCTCCATATAGCTTACAATTAAACTGATATTTTTTAAAAGTGTATTTTTGTGAAAAAATAAGAATTACATAATTCTATTGTTTTAAAAGTACTGGCATTTTCAAAAAGAAGACCCTAGTTGTACATGTGTAATTAGTAGACACAACCAGTTGATTTACTTTTCACTGTGTAGGGTTCCCATTCATAAGTGAAGTTGAACATTATTTCCAATTCACAACTTTACGCATCATGGAATATTTCCATAAATATTATCCTAATACAAGTTCAGTAATAGTAACTACAAGTCTAACAATTTCTTTCAAAACACAAAGAAAAAAAATTACAACTGTGTTACATCAGTGGTAATGAAATTTTCAATGACAATGAGTTCCTTGAATGAGAACAAATTACATATAGAGTTATTTGTTGCAGCAGTAAGTCTCAGGTTATCACGCTAAAAATTGGATTTAGATACTCGTGTTTAACACAGCACAGATAGCCCATCGAGCATCTTTATTATCAATAATAAACAAACAATCTGTTGTAAATGATCACTAACAAGAATAAAGTGGGGTACAGCAATCAGGGGCTAGAAAGAATTATAAGATAACCAGCCCGTGAACAGGAACCGGTGATTACACAATATAGGGAACAAATGGTTGAATAACAGGAAATCAACAATTGGGAAAACACATTATTATAAGCATAATTTTAAGAAATATTTATAACTATTATAGATTCAGTCTCCTTGTCCAAAAGCCCCAATGAACCAAATAAAGAATAAGGTGTTATGAAAATATACCATGGATTAATTATTTTGTCACTGTTATAAGGTTTGTTTATATGAATTTCAACTGTCAGCATCATATATTGTCACTTATCACCACCCATGGCTCCACTGCCCCTAAGGTGCAGTACTTAGTCTTGTTCATTTGACTGGTCACTGACAAATATCACAGTGAAGTGTGAAAGTCACTTAGTAACTAACACAGACAACCCAATATAAGAAGCTCTTGCTGATTTTGCCATCACTTTTTTTTTCTATTTACCAAGTTTGTTCCGATATTCTATGCAGTTCTTGTACAAGTAAATTAAGCACTTTTTAACTGTATAATCAGACCCTGCATAATAGGTGAAACATGGCCCAAAAGAAAGAAAAAAAAAGGTTTCTTTCTGCCCTTGTATTACAAGGAGTTAGAACTTCTGTTGTAAACAGTGTACATGTTTATTATAAATTACTTTAAACAGTATTTTGTATTTACACAATAGTACATGCACATTCTTTATACATACTATCAAGATAAACATACTTAGTGATTTTTTTAATCATGCTATTTTGCACAAAAACAAACATTTTTTAATTCATACTTGCTACAAATATCATTTCCGAATATAATTAGAAGTCAATATATAAAAACTGTCAAATATTGTAGCATATAATGTCTAAAAATACCAATTCTTTCAGTGTTATAAGATGCTCCATAAACTAGAGCAATTTTATTTTTAGGCACTAACGTCGGAAATAACAGACCCAAGAATGACAAGAAGCATGGTTTAATGAGAACCAAACCTTTGTTGTTGAGGGTAAAAGAGAGGTGGAAGTCAGGAAAAGGAAAATGAATGGAAAAATAAAATGAACACTTTTAAGTGTTATGATAAATATGAATATAGTAAATACATTAACTGGGATTCTGTACATTTTAATATATGGTAAAATGGTGTTACAATGAATAGCCTTCTAAAACGTTTCTTTGAGATCTACCTTTCGGCAAGTTTTTGTGGATCTTTGATCTTCTTCAGGAATGAAAGTGGTCCAAAAATGTTATCTTACAAAGAAATGTCGGCCAGCAGGTTGTCACATGCTAACCATGAATTTCAAAGATATTTGGCCTATGGTTCGTATTTGAGATATATAGGTATAATCGGTATTGTGCTCTGCATGTTATTGCGAGATTTTTTTAAAATTTATATTATGAATAAACCTTTATGCTACAAATAATTGTTTGTTTTTTTACTAACTGCAAGTATTATCTAGCGTAAATAAAAGTTTAATAAATATTTTGTTCTTTGTTCATTTTATCGGAGTTTACAATAATAATGCTATGTTGTATATTTCAATATTTTTTTGTTTTTACGAAGTTTAACCATATAAAATTTGGATTGATGTTAATTTTCATTATGTAATATAAAGAATACAGATAGGAGCAGATTGGCATTTTAAAGGGCCAGCCCGGGCGATATCACTATTAGTACCCCAGTAATATTTCACATGCTGCATACTGGCTAAACACAATTGCATCCACTGCCAAACCACCCTAAATATGACAGAAATGCATTATTGAATGAGTTTATTTTTCTAAACTGAACTTAAACAGTTTATGAAATACGGATTAGTTGTTTACTTCTCAGGTCACAGAATATCTACTATATTATAGAAGTTTCATTAGTACAAATATTAATAGGTAACCTAGCAAGTGGTTTTAGAATACAACTCCTTACATAGTTATGAATATTTCTGTATATTGAAATCATAATAGTAAACAAGTCTTGTGAATTTCATATTTTATGTAATTGCAATTTTTATTTCCCAAGTTGAATTAGGTCTCAAGAGGTGCAGTTTTATATACTTCTTGACAGTCAATTTTTGTTTGCTTATTTATAAAGAGGTTTTTTTTTTCAGTGGTATACCACTAATTAGACAATGTAGTTGTAACTTGCCTCAGGTTACTTGATCTGACGCTGTGAAGAATGGGACATTTCCAATAAGGACTCAGTGGTAGAAGTGATAGGTTTCCCATAATATGTAAAGTAAAAAAAAAGAAACTGATACACTCACGAAGATTTCATTATGCAGAAAAGGTTTGCATTTTTATGTATATAATTATATACAGTATAAAGAAATGGATAATATTTGGGAACTAACTATGAGAGTGGCATGTGTGAACAAAGCTATGAAGGTACTATGAATGTACGCCTTGTTTACCTCATGGTAAACTGTGTTGCATAGCCAGGCAATACCTTTCATGAACAATGTGTTTTACACTAATTTCCTTCACTTGATGCATTTTGAATATTTATTAGAAGATCCATCTTAAAATATTAGACTATCATATTCCAAACAAAGTATCTGAACAGCATTCTCTGAGCTAGTAAAGTTGTGTAGGTTTTCACATATCACTGAACTAAACATCAGAAAATAAATCAAATTTTTATTCTTCATTTATTTTTAGTTGGGTAAGAAAAATTGGAATTAGCAGTTAGGTCGAACACCATAAATTTAGCTTTACTACACAACATTCAATTTGCATGCAAGGTATATCTATCATAAAGAGCAATACAAACGACAATACAAAAGTCCATAAAACAACCCAAACTTATATAACTTCACAGAATTGATGCTTCAGATAATACAGATCATACTGTTATGAAATTAAGAATATAAAATATTACTGAACAATTCTCCGAATAGTACTGATAAATTTGACCGTTATCAATCTATCAGTTTTTACTGCTATTAGTTTCTCTGGGTGCTAGGATTGGCTTATACGCATACCTAAATATTAGCTTCACCAATTGTTGAGAAAAATTCATAACAATACAGGAATTATAATTGGAAGAATTAGTTACATGCATGTCACGTGAGAGATTATCAATGCAAAAGGGATAGCACTCTATATAAGCTCTGCCTTTGCACTGGACCGTCGACTAATAGTAGCATAACATATTCATGCATTAATGCCATCTATTGGTGTACCTCAGTAATAGTTAGCTCTGAAGGAAAATCTTAAGCTAGTTTTCTCATTATTTTTGCAATTTACTGATGATTAGCATAAAGTTTTCTTCAAATTTTCAGTTTGTAACTTGACAGTTTGGTTTTCATTACTAGATAGCCGATAGATTTCCAATTTGGTAACAGTTCAACTGAAGTGTTGATTTTTGGTATTGTATACACAACTTATAATAAACTGTATAAAATATATTTACAAGGCTTATTTATTCATTTATCCTCTTCACAATTTAGACTTTTACATTTCAATTTATATTAGAAAAAGAAGTGATGGTCTTAAACTAGAATAAAAATAGTAAGGATAAAAAAAAATTAATAACTAACTTTTGTTTAGATCCCCCTCCTCTTTATGTGGGGGAGAAACAGATGTATGCAATTTGCAAATTGGAACAAGCAAAGTATACTTGTCAAAATTGTTCCAGGTTCAAAATTATATAAATCCAACACATTATACTATTATGAAGTTACAGAACTACATGTATCATTTTAACTGCAGCCAAAACAAAAACATTTCTTGGAAAATAGAATCTTAGTATATATCAAACATGACACTTTTTTCTGAAACTTTCTAACACCTTATAATTTAATAAAAAATTCCTGGATACTCCCCTAGTCTATACACAATATGGGGCCACAATTGTTTATATATTTTTCACAAGAAAGTTTTCAGCAACCAAACAAGTCTTGTGAGAGAGTCCACGTGCCCAGTTTCCTGTGAAAGCTTTGACTTCCTGCTCCCTTTCCAGTCATGTTTTCAGTAAAAATATTTGCCCATTTTCAGATACTACAATTTTTATCTAGTTTACATTATTATTAATAGTACTTTCCAATAAGTTACACCTTTCACAGAGAACATGTCTTGCTTACAGACTAATCACTTGATACTACAATCAATATGCTTTAAGATTGGCCAGAACTAGATCTCATGGAAGAGTAGGCTATATTACCTCAACAGTTGACTGATGTTGAATAGTTGTTTAAAAAATTCTTTAACAACAAGTAAAATCTTGGAATGGTCTATACTTTCATTGGGGGTGTGCCTGTGAGCCAGACTAGTTTCGGA
>NW_013666031.1:380120-388762 GCF_000517525.1 Limulus polyphemus
AGGTTTCTTTTTTTTTTTGGGAGGTAAATACCTTTAAATCCCCCGGTCCATTGAGGTATTGCTTGCATTTGGTGATTATATGCCTTAAGTAATTCTTACAATTTTTTTTAGTGCAGTCAAGGTAACAAATCATTATTTGTAGTTTACATTATCACATATTTTAGAATTACAAGCCTCATCACCCACCACTTTCTTTGCATAAAAATAAACTTATGGGCATTAGTGACATTTTAATAACAGCAGTTATCTTGTTATAGCTAGAGTACAGAAACTTGATTGTTCTCTGCATTTTTTTTTTAAAGTTGTAAATAAAGTTATATTTAAATTACCACAAGATACATGTTTTCTGCCTTCAGTAATTGATAAGACAATCCAGAAAATTGAGTTTTGTGCCTCAAAGATCATGGTACTTCCATGTGCCAGTGCTACTTGTCATTTCAGTGTACTGAAAATGCAGTTTAGTTTCCATTACAAAAGCCTTTTATCATAAGGCCACTCCAAACTACACCACTTCTACCCAAGTGCTGTTAGGGCAGAACTTGTGGAAGTCTACATTAATATTGTCAGTTTAACCTGAATAGGCAAGTTACATTTACTTGGAGAAATACATTTATGATTGCTGCATTTATATGGGTAATTACCATTAAAATTTGACTTAGCCTCAAACATAAGTCATTCTTTGTAAATTTTCCTTCTAGCTTAAACTACTCAAGCTTTCAAATTATATTATATAACATAAATACTACTACCTAAGAATTACCTTCACTATACTATTATAGTTTATAATTAATGTTCATTCACCACTCATTCAAAAGTTATTCAACTGAAAGTACAAATCATTACTGAATCTAGATTAAAAAACTTTTCTGCATCAATATTTATCTTAATATTATCCATGTCAAATATACTGTTTTAAAAGCTTTTGGATGTGAATGGCAATCTAAGTTACAGTATTCCTAAATTTAGGTTAACCATCTCTAGCCACAGATGTTCAATTGATTAATAGTAGACAAATGAACTTTAAACATTTTCTTACAATATTTTAACTCAAAATATTGGGAATTTAATATTTAGTTACACAGTGCTTAGTTTATTTCATGAATTTTAAAAAGAGGTAATTACTTGTGTGACTAGATATCCGAACTATAAAAACTAAACTGTTTGATTTCAATTTTTTGTCCGAAGGTTTCCAGTCTTATATTTCTCTAATTAAAATCAATATTTTTTGGTTATTGTGATGACTTTTCAACTGAATATATTATGAAGGTTAAAAAATTTAATGATTGTTAGCTTTGATAAATAAAACTTGAGAAAAACAAGACGAGTCAACTTTTTTTGCTAATACAATATTAAATAACTAATTATTTGGATATTAACCAAAAATGTTAAAGTCTGACAAAAATAATGCAATTTTCCAAGGTGTTGTCAATGTTCAACAAACAAATTTTACCTTTGTCATGCTTAGCAAGACTTATATAGTTAACTATGTTATATCAAAAAAATTTAGAACATCACAAATCTGACAATCATGCTTCTTGACAATAGCTTAACGGTACAGTTTCCACTGGAAAAGTTATTGCCGTCAAGCTATTATGTCCAAAGCACACCACTTCTCTCGTTTGCTGTCTGTAATCTAAAATATTCGAGGATGACATTTTCCCAGCACCCACTTCAGTCTAATCACACAGAAATTAATAGATACTATGTCTGGTAACTTGACCAGAACATGTTTGTATATAATAGCATGAATACTAATTTTATTCTCCAGTTGCTTGAGTTATAAGATAGTTCAATGGGGTGCATGACTGAAAGCCTTATTTCTGTGAACCTATACCCCTGTTAACCTTTAACTACAAAGAGTTGGAATAATAATAATAAATCATAATGTGCCATATAATACTTCTGGGAATTGACTTCATCCACCAACTGTTATAAAATGGCATAAAACTTTTACAGTTAAAAGGTACACATTTTGTCAAGTGGAATAAACTTGTGTATATACTTGAACAACTTTTCCTAATGAAGAGCCCTCTTGATTACACTGCATACTGTTGTTGGGGGAACATAAACATATTTTGCCACAGACTTTTTTGCACAAGAAGGGCTCTTACATACCCTTCATCAAAATTAGTTTATGGTGACATGACATTAACTAAAAGTTTGCCAAACAATGTCAAAACATAGTTCTGATACATGTCATTCCATCGAGACAATCAGTTGTGGCGGACATGCAACTTTCCAATTTGCATATTCAAAAATTGTTTTACTATAAACATAAATCTTGTAGAGGGAAGTATACTGCTTCACTAATAAAAACTTATACAGTATTTAGTCAAAAGCCACAGTAAATAGAGCAAGTTAACAGAATTCTTGCTTCCTGAAAAAAGCTACTTGTCATATTCACATGTCCTTTTCAGTTTCACATTGTCTCCTGGTAGAAAAACTGGTCAACAATGCCTAAGTAACCCCACTAAAAATTCCCTTAAGCATATAGGAGGTCAGGAAGTTCTTTAGCTTAAAGTGGTCTTGTCAGATGTTGAAACCAAGCTGGCTTTTGATTAAACATCTGATGTCTCTTTTACATGTAAAAACTAATAGCTGGAATCTCACATATGAAGAAAAATGATTATATATACAATTCTAGTTATTATTCCTAACATTACCTCTAGGGGCTCAGCCTTAATGTTATAGCCAATATAAAGTGGTTTTGCATTATCACTGGTTGGTCTTAAGTTTCATTCACTTTTCACACAACCCAAAAACAGTGCAAAACATTTCTTTGGGCCTATAAAATAAGCCACCCAACAATGCTTGAATATGAAATTAAATTATTCATAAAGTGGATAAAGGTAGACAATTACAAGAATTTGATAGTTCTGATACAAGTTAACACACAGGATCACACACAAAAGGCTAACAAATTTCAAAAAAAACTTTAGTGTTTTCAAATAGCTGACTAGACTTCATATGGATTTGACAGTACCTTAATTGTGGGAGTCATTAATTGATTAAATTTGATTAATTCATTTATCCTCACATATAACTGATAATAGAAATAATCAAAAAGTAATAAATCAGAAACTCCAACTTCAATTAATTTAATATTTCCATAACATTAACTGACATAATAGTAATATTTCATGAGACACCAATGACAAAGAGTAAAAGTTACCCAGCTCTGGAAGTGTAAAGTGAGAAGATATTCAAAACATTTATGAATTTTTTTTAATTATAACCTAATAAATTTTTTTTTAATTCCATCAATATGGAAAAAAAATAAAAAAATATTGATACCAGTACAAGGATTAATATATTTTCCAAGAATACTTTTAGAGTAAATAGGTTAATATTTCAACTAATCAGGTTGACTTAATAATATTAAGTACTGTTACTGTTTAGTCAATGCCTAGAAATTTCTGAAAAAATTAAATAAGCAATCAACATTTTTGTAAGCATATAAAGAATGGATACTATATTACCACATGTATTTTTAAAAAAACTATTTTTCCCTGACTAACAGTTACATTTGTAGCTCATAATAAGTAAACAAGATATAACATTAAAACTACTTATTTAAGCATACAAAGTAAACAGGAACAACAGACACAATCCGTCAATGTCAAATACGTGCATTTGCACCACATGCCAACAGTTGTAGTAACCAGCATTTGGACTACATGGAAAGTTGTAATAATTTAAAACAGCAATAACTAAAAACACTAATTTCAATTAGTTAATTACATTACATACTGATCAATGTTCATAATTAATTGCAACTCTACACAAAACATTATCAAAATGCAAGGGAAATCTAAGAACATAACATTGACCCATTGTTACCAACTTTTGTAATTACACACGTAATGTGTACAAAACAGCACTGTCATAGGTGTAAAATTCTCTACTTTAAACTTTCTGCTGAAAGTATTGACTGTTATTGTAGTATTAATAATAATAATTTTAAATTAAATGTTAACTCTTCAATAACATTTATAAAATACAAGATAAAACATACCTGCTGTCTTGGGTACTACATCTTGGAATAGCTACAAAGGAAAAATAAAATGCTTCATTAAACCACACTACATAACTTTAAGAGAGAAAGAAATAAAAAAATCAATAGTAATAAGGAATTCTTAGCTATACACTAGGGTGTATTTATACAATAAATTAAAATATAGTACAAATCCTACTATAATATGTAATTAATCAGTTTTCTTAAAATATTTGTAGATTTGTTAACATTTATTATCTACCCCCCCCCTTTAGTTTTTCTTACAATTCATTTACATTGCAAAATTTCAAAAATATTGTTACAAGACAATTCTAAGTATTAAAAATAAAACAATTTTTTTAAAGATAAAACACTATCACTTTAGAATTATTTTGTTCCCACTGCTTCATGAAGCAGAGCACATTGGTTTGCCAATATGTATCCATTCATATTTTTTTAACAAGATAAAGAACAAGTGGATGGACCAAACCTAAAAAGGCACCACCATACCAAAAGTTCAAGACCTCATTAACTTTTAGTCATTGTGGTGGAGCTTAAATATACAGTATAATATCACAGAGGTCACAGGTGTTTCATAAACACAACTTGCATTTGTTTCTACTATTCAGACAGTTATTTTATACATCCAGTCAATTTCAATGGCATTGCTTTTGATACCTTACCAGTTTCAATATATATAAAAATTTTTGTCAACAATATTCTTGATTAAAATCATTTATCTAAATAGCTTTTTTTTTCCTCAGACAAACTTTGTTGTTTTTTTTCTATGTGGTTTTAATAAAATAAACTTAATATCATCCATTTGTCATACACCAGCCAACCTGACAAGCCCTCATATTGGGCAACACATCATCAGCACTGGTATTTTGGGTCATCATATGGTCCTACATTTTTCTTCAGTTTCACTAACAAATTCTGAGAATTATTAATGTATTCTTCTCTCATCCAAACTGTGGTTGCTTGATCTGCTGGTTCACAAGTTCTTCTGAATAAGTTAATGGAAGTAGAAATAATGATAATATAGTTTATGAAAGAAGTAACTGTATCTCAACCAGCCTGATAAACCCTACTATTGGACAAAAGGCCTTATCAGCACTGAATATACTAATACAGCATATTCAACATTTCATGTACATATTCTTCACTTTCACTCGTACATTCTTAGAATTACATTAAATATTGAAGTTATATTTGAATAATTGGAATATTGACATTACCTGCCATATTCTCCAAAACTTATCTAGTCTTACCAGATGCATACCCCACAGTGAGTAAAAAAAACAAAAAACATTCAAGAATGAAATATTCTAAAAACAATATTATATTCTGTTATTCTTGGCACAAACTACATCTAATCACTTTCTCCATAAAACCACAGCTTCCAAAACACCATTTTATTGACTACATTTAGTATTTACTTAAATAGTTTGTAATCTACAGCTATTTTTGAAACAGGATTCATAAGAGAACATAGACTGTACTAATAAAATCAGAAAGAAGGAATGTTATATAAAAGGCTAAATGTTGATATCATTACTCATAGAGGATGAAAAATTCTAAAGAAAAAAAAACAGAAATATCCATTGTTTGGGGTAAGTATTATCAAAGCTGTGCAGAAATGCAAAATTAACACTTTCCTTTGCAAATTACCCTAGATTAAATTTAATAATGCTTCTAAATAACTTTTGGACCATTATCCTTATCAACTCGGATTCAAGGAGTATGTTCCTATTTTGACAGTTACTAGTACATTCCTTATTGTTATCCTTTCGTCATGGTACAGCAAGTGGTCTGAACAATTACTACTAATTTACTAGTCCAAACACACTATGAAAGTAATTGTAGGCAATATATATAAACATTTATTATTCACATTATATACAATTTGCCACGGTAAATAGTGATTTGGAAAACAATTCACGGCTCTTCATTAAAAATTAATTTACCTTTAAGTGATTAGTGCTAGTATTAACTATTAATATTAATGTTACGAGTTTCTGTATAGATCAAAGAAATCTAACGAGATGTTTAAAAGCTTTAGAATTTTTTAGCTTAAGTTTAAAAGCTTTATTTTTTTGGGTCTGAAAAGTCTTAAATTCTATATTTCATAGTTAGGTTAAACGTTTATTCTTGTAACACTTTCACTACGATTATGATGTCATAATGGCGACGTATATGCTTAAAATATTTAATTTTAAAATAAACTATTTTCTGTCACAAAAACTTACCCTAATCTTCACCTAAGTATATAACAAAGAGTTAAAACAAACTTGCTTTGATGAAACGTTATTATTTATTCGAATTATCCAGGCAAGTACAACTACTACTGAAATAATACTACTAGTAGAACTTATAACTGAGTTATACTTAAAACTTAATAGTATAACTTGTACTTAGTATAAGTACAATGAACTTATTAATATTATGCTAAAGTAAAAACTTACTTCCATAACAATTCTACCCAACGGTTGGCCGCCAGCAGTGACATCGAAAAATACCTTTGGATTACTCATTTTATGTTAGCAAAGATTATAACTTTCACTGAATTAACCGGAACCGCTCCTAACAAAAGACAATACCCACTAATGGCGTCACCGTTGTTCCTCGTACGTACCTCCTCGTAACTATGGCGATACAAGTTTGCGCGCACGTGCCTTTTTATAGGAGTGCCGTGAAAGGCGGTAATAATGGCTGAACTGGAGGGAACAAAGTTATATCTTCTTTCCTTATCCACCTACTTTCTAGCTCAAATGCAAACTAATTTTATAATTTTAAATTTAAGAGAAAATTATAATTTAAATGAACACTTTCAGAAACAATTATCAATGTATTTCAGATCTTGTTTGCATATCGGATAATTTCAACATAACTACTAATGTAAACCCCGTAGGCTCAATTTCTCTAAGACGCTTCACTCGTCAATGTATACTTGCACACAATGAAAAGGTGAAACAAAATTACAGAATTATTTATATGTATATATGTTAAATATTTCTTTTCTTCTTCACACCCTTCGGTTAATTTACGTTACTTTATGGTGAAGTAAAACGGACTCAAAACCCAATAGAAATTACAGAATTATATTGCTATTACTTTTTTAATATTAAGATAGACTTCTTTGGTTTACAATGCCAAATATATTGTTAGGTCTCTGTGTTGTTACTTAATTTTCCGTAAAAACTTTAGTGATACAAGTCCTTTCTCAAATAAAACTGGTTTATTCTTTCTGAATACAACTTTGCAATACACTTAATTTCCACAGACACGCTATAACAAACGCTATAATTCACAACGAACGACTCACGTGCTCGACTCAATCGTCAATCTCTGTCTGCAGTTCAATTACATTGTTGCCGTCAGTTCTTACCGGTCTTATATATAGAAGAATATCGCATATCTACTAACATCCCGAGACTTCAGGAAGGGACAGGATCCTTCTAGAAGCTCATGACGTGTTACTAGCGTCAAGTGACTTCCACTGTCGTAACATTGCCCCTTCCTTATTATTGTTCGGGACGAACAATAGCCACTTACATTAAACCAATAAACAATTAACAATAACTTAATTAAATGTACAGAATTTACAAACACAAAACTACAATTCAACAAAGTATCTTAATTTTACGGGACGTATCTTCTTCCGTACTGGTCTCCGTCTCGTTGGCTTATGCTTCATGTGGAGTTCATCTGCTTCATCAGGAAATGTCTTATCATCGGTAACAGTCACATCAGTGGTAGTAACTTCGTCAAGGGCTTCACTGTTTCCCTTCTCAAAACCGGGTAGAGTTTCTTCTTCGACAGTGGCTTTTTCAGGTGACACGTCTTCAGCAGCGTCATTTGTTCCATTGTACACTTCAATCCAACTGAAATGTCCTGGACCATGATAATGCCAAAGCCTGTTGGCATGCGCCACCTCTGGCTTACCTCGCCGACCACATTTTATCCGGAAAGTCATAGTCTGAGAGACGATTCACTATGTCATATGGGCCTTCCCATGGAGAAGACAACTTAGGAAACTTCCCTTTGATCTTCCTTGGATTATACAACCACACCCTGTCTCCTGGTACAAAGCTGACTTCAGTAGATCTCTTATCATAAGATAATTTCATCGAATCAGCAGAAATTTTCAAGTTTGAACGCACATGATGGTGAATATCATCCATCTTTTCCGATCAAACTTTCATAAACTCTGACACATTTTCAGGCAACCCTTCATAAGGTGGACGTCCTGTTAACAGATCCACTGGCGACCGAAGTTCCCGACCAAACATCAACTTTGCTGGATTGTATCCAGTGGCTTCATGCTCTGCTGTCCTATAGGCCAGGGGTCACCAAACTTTTTTCACAGCAGGCCAAATAACTGAGAGAATGACGAGCACGGACCGCATAACCATTTTGTTCAATACAATACAGTGAATACAAAAAAAATAAGACAACAAACATGTTTATTTACCAAAAAGTTATCAAAGAAGGCGACGTTAGCAATAAGATAGTTACATCACACCCAGTGCGCACATATCCAAATCTCACAAACTAAGCAGCAAAAAAGGTTTGTGAGATTTGTGAAACTGGCGTTTTAGCTTTTGAGATATCATCAATATTTGCTTTGGAATTGCTGCATCCAACC
>NW_013666031.1:389762-391032 GCF_000517525.1 Limulus polyphemus
ACATTGAATAGTTTACCAAAAATTTCTTAGAAAAATAATAATTTTTCACAATTTTTTTGACATGTATATAAACATGACAAACTAAATGTAAATAGTTAACGACATTAAATTACGTTATTACTTAATTGGTTTAAAAGTTTTTTCCCGATAAGTTATTTGATTAAGCAATTTTTATAATTTGCAAATGTATTTAAAATTTATTATGTAAGGTAATTAGAAGAGCTTCATAAAAAATAATTAAGATCATATTTAATAAAAATATTAAGAATCTTAATAGGCAAATATAGTATTAAGAATTTGATACTACTTTAATTAAAATCTTCGTTAATTTAATTAAGTTGTTTTTTGTAGTGTATATCGATTAAAATATAGGCCTTAAATAAATAACAAAGTTTGAAAATATTAGATGCTTACAACTTGTGAGCTCTTTCAACACTCAAATATGCAAAATATATGATATAATTCACTGAAGTCAGT
Organism: Limulus polyphemus; assembly: GCF_000517525.1. NCBI lineage: Eukaryota > Metazoa > Arthropoda > Merostomata > Xiphosura > Limulidae > Limulus > Limulus polyphemus. The sequence goes on from NW_013666031.1 coordinate 390,240, forward strand.
CCCTTTTATATACGGCATTCTTCAAACCGGTTTAAGCACGGCAATGCAAGTTAAAACACGATCGCTGCAGCAGGCTCGTAATCGTTTTTCTTGGAAACTTCATTGCAGGTACTTAAACAAAAAGTGCTCTGATATCCAAAGTCGCAAAACGTCGCCTGTTTAATCCGTGTATTGAACCAGTGTTCCAGATTTAAATATAAATATATAAACACATATGTACAACACACAAATATATGTAGAAACACACACAATACGAGCACATGTCTTCTCTATCACAAAGTTGTGTAACCACGCACACACTCATCACACTACTTGTATCAACTGCCTGTAAGCATTGTATCGTATTACAACAATGCAAACAGAGGTGACTGCAGAAATGAACTCTCATTACAGGTACTTACACAAAAAGCATTCCGATATCCAAAGTCACAAAAAGTTGCCGAATTGTTTATTTCACTGATTTTCCTAAAACTTATATTACTGTCAGATGCAAAAATCAGATTGGACAAATTTGGACATTTTTACTTACACTTATTTTAATTTTTTCTACATAGTAAGTTTATCTACAATCTATGATATTTCAATAATTATATTTTAGCTCATTTGTAGCACAGTGCAATGGTGGGCCGGATGAACTGTCCTTGCAGGCCAGATCTGGCCAACGGGCCATAGTTTGGTGACCCCTGTCTCAATAGATGGAGAAAAATTATTAAAAAATACTTAGAAGTTCGGTTATCTCTCAATAGATGGAAAAAATTTAAAAAAACACTTGGAAAATTAATTATCTCTCAAC
>NW_013666031.1:392032-393224 GCF_000517525.1 Limulus polyphemus
TTTTATTGTGGTTGCGAGAATTTTGTTCAAATTTTCCGGACCCGAACAGAAATTGATTACTGAAGACAATATCTAAAACATAAAGTTTTCTCTCAGGAAACGTTTGGTAACTATTTGGACGTATAAAAATTTCGCATATGAAAGTTCGAAATTTTTTGATGCAAAAGAGTATTTTTAATGTTAAGATGAAAATTACTTTGCCTGACAGATAGGCAAGATGTGAAAAAACTGCCCGCCCAATTTGTATATAAGAGCAATGTTATTATCTTCTCCTATTACTGGCGATTTTGTGAGAAAATAACAAAATGGAAAACAACTGCTCAGGAGAATTACTTCTACATTTCATAATAGTTTCGCTTACCATCGCTAGATGGCAGAACATAATGTTTTTTGTGTTAACTACGACAGTTTGGGACTTTTCACTTCACAACAATGGTATCTGACAAACCTATTTCGCTAAAAATAAGTAAATAAATAAAGAATTAATTAAATTAATATTTTATATATATCAAGCACCCGAAGTATCTTTGCAAGTGAACGATCTGTATACATATTATTGATGTCTCAGTTTAATAATACCAGTTTCTTAATCATCAAATCAATACATTATATAGCAGTCTTCTTTCTTTCAAATCTTCAGTGGGGCCGAGCCTGGAGCTGTATGTGTATGCGTGGTATCATATTTCAACGCCTGGGATCCATATGATGTCCTCCCCATTAATCCTCTGACCCTGGCATGGGGTTATGATTGTATGCACATACAGTAAGCCGGGGTGAAGTTGGAAAGCGTGGGTTCTGGACATTTCCCCAAACGTTGGTCCAGTGCTCCAGGGTACTTGTACCGTCCAGGAGGAACCATTCCAGCCTCGCTGGCCTCCAAATTAATCCAAAAATAAATTATGTTTACTTTCAGCTGTGGTATCTATGTTAGGAAAAATTAAGAAAAAAATTATTTGGAAGTTCAGTTATCTCTCAATAGATGGAGAATCAAATAATAAGGAAAATACTTGGAAGTTCAGTTATTTCTCAATAGATGGAGAAAAAATTAAGAAACAATACTTGGAAGTTCAGTTATCTCTCAAAAGATGGAGAAACAATGAAGAAAAAATAATTGGAAGTTCAGTTATCTCTCAATAGATGGAGAAAAAATTAAGAAAAAATGCTTGGAAGTTCAGTTATCTCTCAATAGATG
>NW_013666031.1:394120-395756 GCF_000517525.1 Limulus polyphemus
ACATTACTAGCATCACAATCCAGTATGTATGGTAGTGAGGGATCTGGACGCTTTAAAAGTGGAGCTGAGGCCAGTATTTCTTTCAATGTCTTAAAAGCATGCTGGCAAGAAACTGTCCATTCAAACTTCTGGCCTTTTTTAGTCAAATCATGTAGTGGAGCAGCTATAGTTGCAAAGTCCTTCACAAACTTCCGGTAGTAAGTACAGAGTCCCAAGAAACTTCTTAACTCTCCCACATTGTCTGGTGTTGGCCAGTCACGCACTGCTTTCACCTTATCAGGATCAGTTTGCACACCATTCTCAAATACAATGTGGCCTAAGTAAAACACCTCTTTCTGGAACAAATGACATTTCTTGGGATGGAGTTTGATGTTTGCTGCTTTCAAACGCTTGAATACTTCCTCTAGACGGGACATTTACTCATCAAAAGTTGTTGCAAATACAATGACATCATCCTGGTACACAAGGGCTATCCTCTATTGTAGGCTTTCCAATACTCTCTCCATCAGCCTCTCAAATGTTGCTGGAGCATTACTAAGCCCAAATAGCATCACTCGGTATTGCCAGAGACCTTGGGCATAAATAAATGCTGTTTTAGGTCTGTCTGCTTCAGCCATTTTTACTTGATGGAAACTTGACTTTAAATCCAGAGTTGAAAACCACTTGGCTCCACTTAGGACATCAAGCGTATCATCAATTCTTGGCAGTGGGTATGAGTCTTTTTCAGTTATACTGTTTAGAGCCCTGAAGTCTACGCAGCAACGTTGGGTCCCATCCTTCTTCTGGACTAACACGACAGGAGCTGACCAGGGACTATCTGGTTTCTCGACTATCCCTTCCTTAATTAGACCATCCACGACCTTTTCTATCTCTTGTCGCTTTGCTGGAGCTATTCTCCTCGGAGGGATCCATATTGGACGGTGATTGCCTGTGTTTATTCTGTGCTCTACAAGGTTTGTGCAGCCGAGATCATGATCTCCTTTCGAAAAGACGTCTGCATAATTTTCCAAAAGTTCTTCTACCTGAAGAGCCTGTGGTGATGCCAAATGGACTATGCTCTTCTTATACAGTTTAGTCAAATGTTCTGGAAGTTTATGTCCTTTCTTTACAGTTGTATTTCTTGCTTCAACATTGACTGGCTTTACCTCCTGGCACACACCCAACAATGCCCCTTCCTTAAGTGTCTGCTCACATTTAGAAAAATTTGCCACTGTTATAGGTACTACTTGATGACCTGCCACAAGTGACCTTCCATTCTTCAAATCCGTTGGCCTGGGTGGGTCTTCCACTGCTTCCACAAGCATTGGGCTTCCTTGAGGATGTTCTTTTATTCTTCCCCAAATTATCTTCTCTGACATAGGGGGTATTGTAGTTGACTTAAGTGCTGTGACATGCAGATCAACGGATGCAGCAACAATTACTGAAATCTGGCCTTTGTTGTTTCCAAACGTCATTTTATCGAAGTTAACTACACACTTCCTCGGTAGTAAATAGTCCAACCCTAATATGCATTGGTCTTCAATATCAGCCACGTATACTTTCTGTCTGTTCTTCATGCCCATGAGCTCAGTAGTTACCCATACTTATACCCACAACCTTGTAGAATGTCCCGTCACACCATAAAGCTTCTGTGTGG
>NW_013666031.1:396631-400426 GCF_000517525.1 Limulus polyphemus
TTACATTATGAAGTACAAAATAGATCTCATCTGAGCTTGTCACTCAGAAAGATTTTGTTATTAATACTGTTACGTCTCCGTTTGTTAATTGATTTTCCGTAACTTTGTTCCGACGAAACTTAAGCGAAACAAGCTTTTTTTTAATAAAAACTGGTTTATTCTTTCCGAATATAACTTTACCGATACACTCAACTTCAACAATCGCGCTAAAACAACGCTATATCAACGAACGTCAATAATACTTCTGACTGCAGATCAATTACACACTGTCTACACACACATTCCTTCAACAATCTCCCGCGTCACGTTTTCCCCTCTTATATATACCCGCCTAACCTATATCTAGTAAGAACTAGAACATTCGCCAGCATAATTCTAGCAACGTTGCGTCACTGTAGTCATGTGACTCGCTGACGCAACACCAGATACTAATGTGTTATGACATATAGTTAACTACGATCATGATTCGAAAATACATATACAAAAACTGATGAATAGACTATTGATAAAATCTTTACTCTGTATTTATTTATATTTATGCATTTTTTCTTAATAATCATGCGTATCCTAAAATTTGATTTATCTTTGCACTTTTAGTACGTTCTTTATTTCTTCTTCTTCTACAACGTTTTCGGCTATCACAGCACCTTATACCATGTTCCACGATCGTCTCCAAAAACCGTAAAGAATTTTAGTGTTAAAATATAACAAGCCCAGTACTAATGTCTTTTGAAAAATATAATTTATTATAATCATGCTTTGCCAGCTTATTAAAGTTGTTCACATCGTAACGCTCTGGGCGTATTGCTGAAAGTTTGACTGTGTAATGCTTTAAATCCGACAAAAGATTGATAAATTTTACGTAATAATACTTAAAGTCTACCTTATAATTGTTACAGGGGTCCTTTCGAGTAATTATTCTAAGAAACGGTTTATTAGTTAAAGTAAGACAGTACACATAATTAATTGCACTTGTCTTTAGAAATTATGTCAGGGCAATTATACTTTTAACACTACATTCTTAATCTTGTCCCTTAGAGATTTTCAAAAATTAGAAGAGTGTATAATAATAGTATTTCATCACATTCATTACCGACGACGCGTTTCGCTCAATCCATAGCTGTTCAGGTCGGCTGGGATACAATGAAAATAGTAGTGGTAGGAATACTGTTTATTATATAGGCCTTTTGTTACAACAGCATCGACAATTGTTATGGTGTGAACGCCTTTTACAAGCTAGCGAAGCATGATTATAATTAATAAGATATTACTTATAATAATTCTGTAGCGGTAGTTGACTACAAAGATATTTCGATAAACGTGAAAGTTAAATTTCTTGTAATCACAGGTTAGTTAGAATAAGTTTTGTGTAACATATAGTCCTACAGCTAACAGATTACAGGAGATAGTTTAACTGTACGAGATTTATGTGAAACAGTCAGGGATTGTCACTGCTGTGAGGGGACAAAGGTCACAAGTTGATAGTGTTAAGTGGACAAAGAAAACGAGTTTGCCTGTAGAATTTTGGCACATTTTATTTATACAATTCTGCTAGGAAATTGCCGAAAGAAGACTATCTTTCAAGATTATCAGGTTCAGTTGTGCGGAGACGCAGTTCATTTATCTATTATAGAACACGCCTCTTTTTTTTCCTGAGAGAATCTGCTGTTATTGCAGGTTAACTTTTCTAATACTTGTTGGGAAATTGGTTTTATCTGAAAATACCATAATGTGAGTTAGGCTATAGAAAAGTAATGTACTTTAAAGAAAGCAGTCCAGCTGGCGACTTGAATAAAATAAAGTTGCAGATAAAACAACTAAAATCACCACACAGAAATTATAAACTTGTCAGATCAAATAGTATAGAAACATTAACTCTCTATGATGAAGGTAGAACAGAGCTCAAATAATTTATTCCCAAGTAGGTGAGAAAGAAGACATTGAATTGTTGGGCTATGCCCAGTATGTTTCCATACAGGTTACTTTCTAGAATAAGCAGACCTCGGATAGGCAGTAATATACTTGAAACTAAATCTTCAGAGCATTCTGATTGTTTTGACCAAGTGGTCGATGAGGAGGCGCAGCTTCACGGCTACCACCCTCTTGGTTTCTAGATGGAGGTAACAAGCTGATAACATGGACATTTGGTTGAGAAACCAGCAACTGAAAGGGAGTTGCTTTATGAGCACCCAGTGTGATTTGGAGAGTGAAAATTGCCATCCATATATGAATAGTGTTGGTTCATTAAAACCTGTTGTGGGGTTTCTCTTGTATGGCCAGAAGAAAACAGTCAGAGAGAGGACCTTCCTGGTTCTTACTTAATACCCAAACAAACTCACCCTCTGATTTATGAAACCAGCATTCAAGAGATGTGCACAAGTACATGAAGCACGTAAATGTGCTGCAACCATATGTTATGGTAGAATCTCTAGTACTTTGGTTGTCTCAGATATTGGAGTTTAACTCTTTATATATGGGGTTGATCAATGTGACCAACCTTGTAACCACAAAGTAATCATTAGAGTTTCCATATTATAATTCTTAATATGGTGTATGTATGTATCTTCAGGAACTTTAGCAAGCTTTCAGCAAACATTACAAGTCTTTTGTACACAAAAAGCAGATTTTTAGTTAAGCATTTCACTGAAGATTTGTCCTTCAATATATGGAGTAATTTGTGATATGTGTAATATGTGAATTTTCGACCCAGTTTTAGATTCTTGACTGACTCAAGCAGGTTTTCTTCTAGGATTCGCCTGTAATTTGCACCATCTATCTTCACCTCAGTCCTGATAAACTTCCCTGTCCCTGCTGATGAGAAGCATTCTCATAACATGATGTTTTCACCACCATGCTTCACAGTTGGGATGGTGTTGACTTGGGGATGTGCTGTGTTGGGCTTGCACCAGACGTAAGGCTTTGAATTTAGATCAAAAAGCTCAATTTTTATCTCGTCTGACTACAAAACCTTGTGCCACATGTCTACGGGATCATGTACATGCTTTGTCACAAACTATATACGACATTTAAGATGATTATTTTTCAGTAATATCTTTTTTTTGTCGCTCTCCTATACAGGTCAGCTTTGTGTAGAGACTGGGATATTGTCAATGTATGAACACTGACTCCCATCTCAGACATGGAATTTTGCAAATCTTTCGAAGTTACTATTGGCTTCACAGTGGCGTCTTTAAACAGTTTCCTGCTTGCCCAGTTGCTTAGTTTGGTATGAAGCACATTCCACTTCTTAATGATGGTCTTCACCATACTCAAAGGGAAAATCAACGACTTTGAAATTCTCTTGTAACTTTCTCCTAATCTGTGCTTCTCTACTACTTTATCTTTCACTTGTTTGGAAAGATCCTTGGTCTTCATAGTTGGTTTGACGAATCACTATATCTGTTGTTTCTTAAACAGATGCATTTAATCTGAAGTCAAGTTAAACCACTTTGACTACACACAGACAGAAACCATTACACTAATTTTGTGACCTTTCAAGCTAATCTTTTGCACCTGAACTGATTTAGGGTTGCCGTAGCAAAGGGGTTCAATACTTATGCAATTCAAATTATTCTTATTTTCTTTGAAAATATAACTTAGTTACGTAATATCAGCATTTTTTATCTTTCTCAGTTTGGAGTAGATTGTGTAGATTCTAAATACAAAGTCCTAATTGAAAGTTTTATGACTGCAAGCCCAGACAGCAACAAAATGTGGAACTTTCAGGGGAGTGAATACTTTTGTAAGGCACTGTAAGTCCGCAGACATACCACTGTGCCACTGGGGGGGGGGGGG